>NW_026800019.1:0-305016 GCF_032191835.1 Heteronotia binoei | reverse complement strand
TTTTTCCATTCTCCATTATAGCCTATGAGATTCATTAGAATGAATGGGCCAATATGGTAAGGGTTAGGGTTAGGGTTAGAGTTCAGGACACACTTATGATTGGGGGAATATTGGGGTTGGGTTTAGGGTTGGGTAAGATGTATTTTTAATATCACACTGAATGGTATACGCTTGATGGGAAAAATTTTTGGATGTTTTTCCATTCTCCATAATAGCCTATGAGATTCATTAAAATGAATGGGCCCATATGGTAAGGGTTAGGGTTAGTGTTAGAGTTCAGGGCACACTTATGTTTGGGTGAATATTGGGGTTGGGTTTAGTGTTGGGTAAGATGTATTTTTAATATCACACTGAATGGTAGACGCTTGATGGGAAAAAATTTTGGATGTTTTTCCATTCTCCATTATAGCCTATGAGATTCATTAAAATGAATGGGCCCATATGGTAAGGGTTAGGGTTAGGGTTAGAGTTCAGGACACACTTATGTTTGGGTGAATATTGGGGTTGGGTTTAGGGTTGGGTAAGATGTATTTTTAATATCACACTGAATGGTATACGCTTGATGGGAAAAATTTTTGGATGTTTTTCCATTCTCCATTATAGCCTATGAGATTCATTAAAATGAATGGGCCCATATGGTAAGGGTTAGGGTTAGGGTTAGAGTTCAGGACACACTTATGTTTGGGTGAATATTGGGGTTGGGTTTTGGGTTGGGTAAGATGTATTTTTAATATCACACTGAATGGTATACGCTTGATGGGAAAATTTTTTGGATGTTTTTCCATTCTCCATAATAGCCTATGAGATTCATTAAAATGAATGGGCCCATATGGTAAGGGTTAGGGTTAGTGTTAGAGTTCAGGGCACACTTATGTTTGGGTGAATATTGGGGTTGGGTTTAGTGTTGGGTAAGATGTATTTTTAATATCACACTGAATGGTAGACGCTTGATGGGAAAAATTTTTGGATGTTTTTACATTCTCCATTATAGCCTATAAGATTCATTAGAATGAATGGGCCCATATGGTAAGGGTTAGGGTTAGGGTTAGAGTTCAGGACACACTTATGTTTGGGTGAATATTGGGGTTGGGTTTAGGGTTGGGTAAGATGTATTTTTAATATCACACTGAATGGTACACTCTTGATGGGGAAAAATTTTGGATGTTTTTCCATTCTCCATTATAGCCTATGAGATTCATTAGAATTAATGGGCCCATATGGTAAGGGTTAGGGTTAGGGTTAGAGTTCAGGACACACTTATATTTGGGTGAATATTGGGGTTGGGTTTTGGGTTGGGTAAGATGTATTTTTAATATCTCACTGAATGGTACACTCTTGATGTGGAAAAATTTTGGATGTTTTTCCATTCTCCATAATAGCCTATGAGATTCATTAAAATGAATGGGCCCATATGGTAAGGGTTAGGGTTAGGGTTAGAGTTCAGGGCACACTTATGTTTGGGTGAATATTGGGGTTGGGTTTAGTGTTGGGTAAGATGTATTTTTAATATCACACTGAATGGTAGACGCTTGATGGGAAAAAAATTTGGATGTTTTTACATTCTCCATTATAGCCTATGAGATTCATTAGAATGAATGGGCCCATATGGTAAGGGTTAGGGTTAGGGTTAGAGTTCAGGACACACTTATGTTTGGGTGAATATTGGGGTTGGGTTTAGGGTTGGGTAAGATGTATTTTTAATATCACACTGAATGGTATACGCTTGATGGGAAAATTTTTTGGATGTTTTTCCATTCTCCATAATAGTCTATGAGATTCATTAAAATGAATGGGCCCATATGGTAAGGGTTAGGGTTAGTGTTAGAGTTCAGGGCACACTTATGTTTGGGTGAATATTGGGGTTGGGTTTAGTGTTGGGTAAGATGTATTTTTAATATCACACTGAATGGTGGACGCTTGATGTGGAAAAATTTTGGATGTTTTTCCATTCTCCATTATAGCCTATGAGAATCATTAAAATGAATGGGCCCATATGGTAAGGGTTAGGGTTAGTGTTAGAGTTCAGGGCACACTTATGTTTGGGTGAATATTGGGGTTGGGTTTAGTGTTGGGTAAGATGTATTTTTAATATCACACTGAATGGTAGACGCTTGATGGGAAAAAATTTTGGATGTTTTTCCATTCTCCATTATAGCCTATGAGATTCATTAAAATGAATGGGCCCATATGGTAAGGGTTAGGGTTAGGGTTAGAGTTCAGGACACACTTATGTTTGGGTGAATATTGGGGTTGGGTTTAGGGTTGGGTAAGATGTATTTTTAATATCACACTGAATGGTATACGCTTGATGGGAAAAATTTTTGGATGTTTTTCCATTCTCCATTATAGCCTATGAGATTCATTAAAATGAATGGGCCCATATGGTAAGGGTTAGGGTTAGGGTTAGAGTTCAGGACACACTTATGTTTGGGTGAATATTGGGGTTGGGTTTTGGGTTGGGTAAGATGTATTTTTAATATCACACTGAATGGTATACGCTTGATGGGAAAATTTTTTGGATGTTTTTCCATTCTCCATAATAGCCTATGAGATTCATTAAAATGAATGGGCCCATATGGTAAGGGTTAGGGTTAGTGTTAGAGTTCAGGGCACACTTATGTTTGGGTGAATATTGGGGTTGGGTTTAGTGTTGGGTAAGATGTATTTTTAATATCACACTGAATGGTAGACGCTTGATGGGAAAAATTTTTGGATGTTTTTACATTCTCCATTATAGCCTATAAGATTCATTAGAATGAATGGGCCCATATGGTAAGGGTTAGGGTTAGGGTTAGAGTTCAGGACACACTTATGTTTGGGTGAATATTGGGGTTGGGTTTAGGGTTGGGTAAGATGTATTTTTAATATCACACTGAATGGTACACTCTTGATGGGGAAAAATTTTGGATGTTTTTCCATTCTCCATTATAGCCTATGAGATTCATTAGAATTAATGGGCCCATATGGTAAGGGTTAGGGTTAGGGTTAGAGTTCAGGACACACTTATATTTGGGTGAATATTGGGGTTGGGTTTTGGGTTGGGTAAGATGTATTTTTAATATCTCACTGAATGGTACACTCTTGATGTGGAAAAATTTTGGATGTTTTTCCATTCTCCATAATAGCCTATGAGATTCATTAAAATGAATGGGCCCATATGGTAAGGGTTAGGGTTAGGGTTAGAGTTCAGGGCACACTTATGTTTGGGTGAATATTGGGGTTGGGTTTAGTGTTGGGTAAGATGTATTTTTAATATCACACTGAATGGTAGACGCTTGATGGGAAAAAAATTTGGATGTTTTTACATTCTCCATTATAGCCTATGAGATTCATTAGAATGAATGGGCCCATATGGTAAGGGTTAGGGTTAGGGTTAGAGTTCAGGACACACTTATGTTTGGGTGAATATTGGGGTTGGGTTTAGGGTTGGGTAAGATGTATTTTTAATATCACACTGAATGGTATACGCTTGATGGGAAAATTTTTTGGATGTTTTTCCATTCTCCATAATAGTCTATGAGATTCATTAAAATGAATGGGCCCATATGGTAAGGGTTAGGGTTAGTGTTAGAGTTCAGGGCACACTTATGTTTGGGTGAATATTGGGGTTGGGTTTAGTGTTGGGTAAGATGTATTTTTAATATCACACTGAATGGTGGACGCTTGATGTGGAAAAATTTTGGATGTTTTTCCATTCTCCATTATAGCCTATGAGAATCATTAAAATGAATGGGCCCATATGGTAAGGGTTAGGGTTAGTGTTAGAGTTCAGGGCACACTTATGTTTGGGTGAATATTGGGGTTGGGTTTAGTGTTGGGTAAGATGTATTTTTAATATCACACTGAATGGTGGACGCTTGATGTGGAAAAATTTTGGATGTTTTTCCATTCTCCATTATAGCCTATGAGAATCATTAAAATGAATGGGCCCATATGGTAAGGGTTAGGGTTAGGGTTAGAGTTCAGGACACACTTATGTTTGGGTGAATATTGGGGTTGGGTTTAGTGTTGGGTAAGATGTATTTTTAATATCACACTGAATGGTACACTCTTGATGGGGAAAAATTTTGGATGTTTTTCCATTCTCCATTATAGCCTATGAGATTCATTAGAATGAATGGGCCAATATGGTAAGGGTTAGGGTTAGGGTTAGAGTTCAGGACACACTTATGTTTGGGGGAATATTGGGGTTGGGTTTAGGGTTGGGTAAGATGTATTTTTAATATCACACTGAATGGTATACGCTTGATGGGAAAAATTTTTGGATGTTTTTCCATTCTCCATAATAGCCTATGAGATTCATTAAAATGAATGGGCCAATATGGTAAGGGTTAGGGTTAGTGTTAGAGTTCAGGGCACACTTATGTTTGGGTGAATATTGGGGTTGGGTTTAGTGTTGGGTAAGATGTATTTTTAATATCACACTGAATGGTAGACGCTTGATGGGAAAAAATTTTGGATGTTTTTCCATTCTCCATTATAGCCTATGAGATTCATTAAAATGAATGGGCCCATATGGTAAGGGTTAGGGTTAGGGTTAGAGTTCAGGACACACTTATGTTTGGGTGAATATTGGGGTTGGGTTTAGGGTTGGGTAACATGTATTTTTAATATCACACTGAATGGTATACGTTTGATGGGAAAATTTTTTGGATGTTTTTCCATTCTCCATTATAGCCTATGAGATTCATTAGAATGAATGGGCCCATATGGTAAGGGTTAGGGTTAGGGTTAGAGTTCAGGACACACTTATGTTTGGGGGAATATTGGGGTTGGGTTTAGGGTTGGGTAAGATATATTTTTAATATCACAATGAATGGTATACGCTTGATGGGAAAATTTTTCGATGTTTTTCCATTCTCCATTATAGCCTATGAGATTCATTAGAATGAATGGGCCCATATGGTAAGGGTTAGGGTTAGGGTTAGAGTTCAGGACACACTTATGTTTGGGTGAATATTGGGGTTGGGTTTAGGGTTGGGTAAGATGTATTTTTAATATCACACTGAATGGTATACGCTTGATGGGAAAAAATTTTGGATGTTTTTCCATTCTCCATTATAGCCTATGAGATTCATTAAAATGAATGGGCCCATATGGTAAGGGTTAGGGTTAGGGTTAGAGTTCATGACACACTTATGTTTGGGTGAATATTGGGGTTGGGTTTAGGGTTGGGTAAGATGTATTTTTAATATCACACTGAATGCTACAAGCTTGATGGCGAGAATTTTTGGATGTTTTTCCATTCTCCATTATAGCCTATGAGATTCATTAGAATGAATGGGCCCATATGTTAAGGGTTAGGGTTAGGGTTAGAGTTCAGGGCACACTTATGTTTGGGTGAATATTGGGGTTGGGTTTAGTGTTGGGTAAGATGTATTTTTAATATCACACTGAATGGTAGACGCTTGATGGGAAAAATTTTTGGATGTTTTTACATTCTCCATTATAGCCTATAAGATTCATTAGAATGAATGGGCCCATATGGTAAGGGTTAGGGTTAGGGTTAGAGTTCAGGACACACTTATGTTTGGGTGAATATTGGGGTTGGGTTTAGGGTTGGGTAAGATGTATTTTTAATATCACACTGAATGGTATACGTTTGATGGGAAAAATTTTTGGATGTTTTTCCATTCTCCATTATAGCCTAAGAGATTCATTAAAATGAATGGGCCCATATGGTAAGGGTTAGGGTTAGAGTTCAGGACACACTTATGTTTGGGTGAATATTGGGGTTGGGTTTAGGGTTGGGTAAGATGTATTTTTAATATCACACTGAATGGTATACGCTTGATGGGAAAATTTTTTGGATGTTTTTCCATTCTCCATAATAGCCTATGAGATTCATTAAAATGAATGGGCCCATATGGTAAGGGTTAGGGTTAGTGTTAGAGTTCAGGGCACACTTATGTTTGGGTGAATATTGGGGTTGGGTTTAGTGTTGGGTAAGATGTATTTTTAATATCACACTGAATGGTAGACGCTTGATGGGAAAAAATTTTGGATGTTTTTCCATTCTCCATTATAGCCTATGAGATTCATTAAAATGAATGGGCCCATATGGTAAGGGTTAGGGTTAGGGTTAGAGTTCAGGACACACTTATGTTTGGGTGAATATTGGGGTTGGGTTTAGGGTTGGGTAAGATGTATTTTTAATATCACACTGAATGGTATACGTTTGATGGGAAAAAATTTTGGATGTTTTTCCATTCTCCATTATAGCCTATGAGATTCATTAGAATGAATGGGCCCATATGGTAAGGGTTAGGGTTAGGGTTAGAGTTCAGGACACACTTATGTTTGGGGGAATATTGGGGTTGGGTTTAGGGTTGGGTAAGATATATTTTTAATATCACAATGAATGGTATACGCTTGATGGGAAAATTTTTTGGATGTTTTTCCATTCTCCATTATAGCCTATGAGATTCATTAAAATGAATGGGCCCATATGGTAAGGGTTAGGGTTAGGGTTAGAGTTCAGGACACACTTATGTTTGGGTGAATATTGGGGTTGGGTTTTGGGTTGGGTAAGATGTATTTTTAATATCTCACTGAATGGTACACTCTTGATGTGGAAAAATTTTGGATGTTTTTCCATTCTCCATAATAGCCTATGAGATTCATTAAAATGAATGGGCCCATATGGTAAGGGTTAGGGTTAGGGTTAGAGTTCAGGGCACACTTATGTTTGGGTGAATATTGGGGTTGGGTTTAGTGTTGGGTAAGATGTATTTTTAATATCACACTGAATGGTATACGCTTGATGGGAAAATTTTTCGATGTTTTTCCATTCTCCATTATAGCCTATGAGATTCATTAGAATGAATGGGCCCATATGGTAAGGGTTAGGGTTAGGGTTAGAGTTCAGGACACACTTATGTTTGGGTGAATATTGGGGTTGGGTTTAGGGTTGGGTAAGATGTATTTTTAATATCACACTGAATGGTATACGCTTGATGGGAAAAATTTTTGGATGTTTTTCCATTCTCCATTATAGCCTATGAGATTCATTAAAATGAATGGGCCCATATGGTAAGGGTTAGGGTTAGGGTTAGAGTTCATGACACACTTATGTTTGGGTGAATATTGGGGTTGGGTTTAGGGTTGGGTAAGATGTATTTTTAATATCACACTGAATGGTATACGTTTGATGGGAAAATTTTTGGATGTTTTTCCATTCTCCATTATAGCCTATGAGATTCATTAAAATGAATGGGCCCATATGGTAAGGGTTAGGGTTAGGGTTAGAGTTCAGGACACACTTATGTTTGGGTGAATATTGGGGTTGGGTTTAGGGTTGGGTAAGATGTATTTTTAATATCACACTGAATGGTATACGTTTGATGGGAAAAAATTTTGGATGTTTTTCCATTCTCCATTATAGCCTATGAGATTCATTAGAATGAATGGGCCCATATGGTAAGGGTTAGGGTTAGGGTTAGAGTTCAGGACACACTTATGTTTGGGGGAATATTGGGGTTGGGTTTAGGGTTGGGTAAGATATATTTTTAATATCACAATGAATGGTATACGCTTGATGGGAAAATTTTTTGGATGTTTTTCCATTCTCCATTATAGCCTATGAGATTCATTAAAATGAATGGGCCCATATGGTAAGGGTTAGGGTTAGGGTTAGAGTTCAGGACACACTTATGTTTGGGTGAATATTGGGGTTGGGTTTTGGGTTGGGTAAGATGTATTTTTAATATCTCACTGAATGGTACACTCTTGATGTGGAAAAATTTTGGATGTTTTTCCATTCTCCATAATAGCCTATGAGATTCATTAAAATGAATGGGCCCATATGGTAAGGGTTAGGGTTAGGGTTAGAGTTCAGGGCACACTTATGTTTGGGTGAATATTGGGGTTGGGTTTAGTGTTGGGTAAGATGTATTTTTAATATCACACTGAATGGTATACGCTTGATGGGAAAATTTTTCGATGTTTTTCCATTCTCCATTATAGCCTATGAGATTCATTAGAATGAATGGGCCCATATGGTAAGGGTTAGGGTTAGGGTTAGAGTTCAGGACACAATTATGTTTGGGTGAATATTGGGGTTGGGTTTAGGGTTGGGTAAGATGTATTTTTAATATCACACTGAATGGTATACGCTTGATGGGAAAAATTTTTGGATGTTTTTCCATTCTCCATTATAGCCTATGAGATTCATTAAAATGAATGGGCCCATATGGTAAGGGTTAGGGTTAGGGTTAGAGTTCATGACACACTTATGTTTGGGTGAATATTGGGGTTGGGTTTAGGGTTGGGTAAGATGTATTTTTAATATCACACTGAATGGTATACGTTTGATGGGAAAATTTTTGGATGTTTTTCCATTCTCCATTATAGCCTATGAGATTCATTAAAATGAATGGGCCCATATGGTAAGGGTTAGGGTTAGGGTTAGAGTTCAGGACACACTTATGTTTGGGTGAATATTGGGGTTGGGTTTAGGGTTGGGTAAGATGTATTTTTAATATCACACTGAATGGTATACGTTTGATGGGAAAAAATTTTGGATGTTTTTCCATTCTCCATTATAGCCTATGAGATTCATTAGAATGAATGGGCCCATATGGTAAGGGTTAGGGTTAGGGTTAGAGTTCAGGACACACTTATGTTTGGGGGAATATTGGGGTTGGGTTTAGGGTTGGGTAAGATATATTTTTAATATCACAATGAATGGTATACGCTTGATGGGAAAATTTTTTGGATGTTTTTCCATTCTCCATTATAGCCTATGAGATTCATTAAAATGAATGGGCCCATATGGTAAGGGTTAGGGTTAGGGTTAGAGTTCAGGACACACTTATGTTTGGGTGAATATTGGGGTTGGGTTTTGGGTTGGGTAAGATGTATTTTTAATATCACACTGAATGGTATACGCTTGATGGGAAAATTTTTCGATGTTTTTCCATTCTCCATTATAGCCTATGAGATTCATTAGAATGAATGGGCCCATATGGTAAGGGTTAGGGTTAGGGTTAGAGTTCAGGACACACTTATGTTTGGGTGAATATTGGGGTTGGGTTTAGGGTTGGGTAAGATGTATTTTTAATATCACACTGAATGGTATACGCTTGATGGGAAAAATTTTTGGATGTTTTTCCATTCTCCATTATAGCCTATGAGATTCATTAAAATGAATGGGCCCATATGGTAAGGGTTAGGGTTAGGGTTAGAGTTCATGACACACTTATGTTTGGGTGAATATTGGGGTTGGGTTTAGGGTTGGGTAAGATGTATTTTTAATATCACACTGAATGGTATACGTTTGATGGGAAAATTTTTGGATGTTTTTCCATTCTCCATTATAGCCTATGAGATTCATTAAAATGAATGGGCCCATATGGTAAGGGTTAGGGTTAGGGTTAGAGTTCAGGACACACTTATGTTTGGGTGAATATTGGGGTTGGGTTTAGGGTTGGGTAAGATGTATTTTTAATATCACACTGAATGGTATACGCTTGATGGGAAAATTTTTTGGATGTTTTTCCATTCTCCATAATAGCCTATGAGATTCATTAAAATGAATGGGCCCATATGGTAAGGGTTAGGGTTAGTGTTAGAGTTCAGGGCACACTTATGTTTGGGTGAATATTGGGGTTGGGTTTAGTGTTGGGTAAGATGTATTTTTAATATCACACTGAATGGTAGACGCTTGATGGGAAAAAATTTTGGATGTTTTTCCATTCTCAATTATAGCCTATGAGATTCATTAAAATGAATGGGCCCATATGGTAAGGGTTAGGGTTAGAGTTCAGGACACACTTATGTTTGGGTGAATATTGGGGTTGGGTTTAGGGTTGGGTAAGATGTATTTTTAATATCACACTGAATGGTATACGTTTGATGGGAAAAAATTTTGGATGTTTTTCCATTCTCCATTATAGCCTATGAGATTCATTAGAATGAATGGGCCCATATGGTAAGGGTTAGGGTTAGGGTTAGAGTTCAGGACACACTTATGTTTGGGGGAATATTGGGGTTGGGTTTAGGGTTGGGTAAGATATATTTTTAATATCACAATGAATGGTATACGCTTGATGGGAAAAAAATTTGGATGTTTTTACATTCTCCATTATAGCCTATAAGATTCATTAGAATGAATGGGCCCATATGGTAAGGGTTAGGGTTAGGGTTAGAGTTCAGGACACACTTATGTTTGGGTGAATATTGGGGTTGGGTTTAGGGTTGGGTAAGATGTATTTTTAATATCTCACTGAATGGTACACTCTTGATGTGGAAAAATTTTTGGATGTTTTTCCATTCTCCATTATAGCCTATGAGATTCATTAGAATGAATGGGCCCATATGGTAAGGGTTAGGGTTAGGGTTAGAGTTCAGGACACACTTATGTTTGGGTGAATATTGGGGTTGGGTTTAGGGTTGGGTAAGATGTATTTTTAATATCACAATGAATGGTACACTCTTGATGGGGAAAATTTTTTTGGAAGTTTTTCCATTCTCCATTATAGCCTATGAGATTCATTAGAATTAATGGGCCCATATGGTAAGGGTTAGGGTTAGAGTTCAGGACACACTTATGTTTGGGTGAATATTGGGGTTGGGTTTTGGGTGGGGTAAGATGTATTTTTAATATCTCACTGAATGGTACACTCTTGATGTGGAAAAATTTTGGATGTTTTTCCATTCTCCATAATAGCCTATTAATAGTTTTTCCATTCTCCATAATAGCCATTAAAATGAATGGGCCCATATGGTAAGGGTTAGGGTTAGGGTTAGAGTTCAGGGCACACTTATGTTTGGGTGAATATTGGGGTTGGGTTTAGTGTTGGGTAAGATGTATTTTTAATATCACACTGAATGGTAGACGCTTGATGGGAAAAAAATTTGGATGTTTTTACATTCTCCATTATAGCCTATAAGATTCATTAGAATGAATGGGCCCATATGGTAAGGGTTAGGGTTAGGGTTAGAGTTCAGGACACACTTATGTTTGGGTGAATATTGGGGTTGGGTTTAGGGTTGGGTAAGATGTATTTTTAATATCACACTGAATGGTATACGTTTGATGGGAAAAATTTTTGGATGTTTTTCCATTCTCCATTATAGCCTATGAGATTCATTAAAATGAATGGGCCCATATGGTAAGGGTTAGGGTTAGGGTTAGAGTTCAGGACACACTTATGTTTGGGTGAATATTGGGGTTGGGTTTAGGGTTGGGTAAGATGTATTTTTAATATCACAATGAATGGTACACTCTTGATGGGGAAAATTTTTTTGGAAGTTTTTCCATTCTCCATTATAGCCTATGAGATTCATTAGAATGAATGGGCCCATATGGTAAGGGTTAGGGTTAGGGTTAGAGTTCAGGACACACTTATGTTTGGGTGAATATTGGGGTTGGGTTTTGGGTGGGGTAAGATGTATTTTTAATATCTCACTGAATGGTACACTCTTGATGTGGAAAAATTTTGGATGTTTTTCCAATCTCCATTATAGCCTATGAGATTCATTAAAATGAATGGGCCCATATGGTAAGGGTTAGGGTTAGGGTTAGAGTTCAGGACACACTTATGTTTGGGTGAATATTGGGGTTGGGTTTTGGGTTGGGTAAGATGTATTTTTAATATCACACTGAATGGTATACGTTTGATGGGAAAATTTTTTGGATGTTTTTCCATTCTCCATTATAGCCTATGAGATTCATTAAAATGAATGGGCCCAGATGGTAAGGGTTAGGGTTAGGGTTAGAGTTCAGGACACACTTATGTTTGGGTGAATATTGGGGTTGGGTTTAGGGTTGGGTAAGATGTATTTTTAATATCACACTGAATGCTACAAGCTTGATGGGGAGAATTTTTGGATGTTTTTCCATTCTCCATTATAGCCTAAGAGATTCATTAGAATGAATGGGCCCATATGGTAAGGGTTAGGGTTAGGGTTAGAGTTCAGGACACACTTATGTTTGGGTGAATATTGGGGTTGGGTTTAGGGTTGGGTAAGATGTATTTTTAATATCACACTGAATGGTACACTCTTGATGGGGAAAAATTTTGGATGTTTTTCCATTCTCCATTGTAGCCTATGAGATTCATTAAAATGAATGGGCCCATATGGTAAGGGTTAGGGTTAGGGTTAGAGTTCAGGACACACTTATGTTTGGGTGAATATTGGGGTTGGGTTTTGGGTTGGGTAAGATGTATTTTTAATATCTCACTGAATGGTACACTCTTGATGTGGAAAAATTTTGGATGTTTTTCCATTCTCCATTATAGCCTATGAGATTCATTAGAAAGAAAGGGCCAATATGGTAAGGTTTAGGGTTAGGGTTAGAGTTCAGGACACACTTATGTTTGGGGGAATATTGGGGTTGGGTTTAGGGTTGGGTAAGATGTATTTTTAATATCACACTGAATGGTATACGCTTGATGGGAAAATTTTTTGGATGTTTTTCCATTCTCCATAATAGCCTATGAGATTCATTAAAATGAATGGGCCCATATGGTAAGGGTTAGGGTTAGTGTTAGAGTTCAGGGCACACTTATGTTTGGGTGAATATTGGGGTTGGGTTTAGTGTTGGGTAAGATGTATTTTTAATATCACACTGAATGGTAGACGCTTGATGGGAAAAAATTTTGGATGTTTTTCCATTCTCCATTATAGCCTATGAGATTCATTAAAATGAATGGGCCCATATGGTAAGGGTTAGGGTTAGGGTTAGAGTTCAGGACACACTTATGTTTGGGTGAATATTGGGGTTGGGTTTAGGGTTGGGTAAGATGTATTTTTAATATCACACTGAATGGTATACGTTTGATGGGAAAAAATTTTGGATGTTTTTCCATTCTCCATTATAGCCTATGAGATTCATTAGAATGAATGGGCCCATATGGTAAGGGTTAGGGTTAGGGTTAGAGTTCAGGACACACTTATGTTTGGGGGAATATTGGGGTTGGGTTTAGGGTTGGGTAAGATATATTTTTAATATCACAATGAATGGTATACGCTTGATGGGAAAATTTTTCGATGTTTTTCCATTCTCCATTATAGCCTATGAGATTCATTAGAATGAATGGGCCCATATGGTAAGGGTTAGGGTTAGGGTTAGAGTTCAGGACACACTTATGTTTGGGTGAATATTGGGGTTGGGTTTAGGGTTGGGTAAGATGTATTTTTAATATCACACTGAATGGTATACGCTTGAAGGGAAAATTTTTTGGATGTTTTTCCATTCTCCATTATAGCCTATGAGATTCATTAAAATGAATGGGCCCATATGGTAAGGGTTAGGGTTAGGGTTAGAGTTCAGGACACACTTATGTTTGGGTGAATATTGGGGTTGGGTTTTGGGTTGGGTAAGATGTATTTTTAATATCTCACTGAATGGTACACTCTTGATGTGGAAAAATTTTGGATGTTTTTCCATTCTCCATAATAGCCTATGAGATTCATTAAAATGAATGGGCCCATATGGTAAGGGTTAGGGTTAGGGGTAGAGTTCAGGGCACACTTATGTTTGGGGGAATATTGGGGTTGGGTTTAGTGTTGGGTAAGATGTATTTTTAATATCACACTGAATGGTAGACGCTTGATGGGAAAAAAATTTGGATGTTTTTACATTCTCCATTATAGCCTATGAGATTCATTAGAATGAATGGGCCCATATGGTAAGGGTTAGGGTTAGGGTTAGAGTTCAGGACACACTTATGTTTGGGTGAATATTGGGGTTGGGTTTAGGGTTTGGTAAGATGTATTTTTAATATCTCACTGAATGGTACACTCTTGATGTGGAAAAATTTTGGATGTTTTTCCATTCTCCATTATAGCCTATGAGATTCATTAAAATGAATGGGCCCATATGGTAAGGGTTAGGGTTAGGTTTAGAGTTCAGGTCACACTTATGTTTGGGTGAATATTGGGGTTGGGTTTAGGGTTGGGTAAGATGTATTTTTAATATCACACTGAATGGTATACGTTTGATGGGAAAATTTTTTGGATGTTTTTCCATTCTCCATTATAGCCTATGAGATTCATTAAAATGAATAGGCCCATATGGTAAGGGTTAGGGTTAGGGTTAGAGTTCAGGACACACTTATGTTTGGGTGAATATTGGGGTTGGGTTTAGGGTTGGGTAAGATGTATTTTTAATATCACACTGAATGCTACAAGCTTGATGGGGAGAATTTTTGAATGTTTTTCCATTCTCCATTATAGCCTATGAGATTCATTAGAATGAATGGGCCCATATGGTAAGGGTTAGGGTTAGGGTTAGAGTTCAGGACACACTTATGTTTGGGTGAATATTGGGGTTGGGTTTAGGGTTGGGTAAGATGTATTTTTAATATCACACTGAATGGTACACTCTTGATGGGGAAAAATTTTGGATGTTTTTCCATTCTCCATTATAGCCTATGAGATTCATTAGAATTAATGGGCCCATATGGTAAGGGTTAGGGTTAGGGTTAGAGTTCAGGACACACTTATATTTGGGTGAATATTGGGGTTGGGTTTTGGGTTGGGTAAGATGTATTTTTAATATCTCACTGAATGGTACACTCTTGATGTGGAAAAATTTTGGATGTTTTTCCATTCTCCATAATAGCCTATGAGATTCATTAAAATGAATGGGCCCATATGGTAAGGGTTAGGGTTAGGGTTACAGTTCAGGACACACTTATGTTTGGGTGAATATTGGGGTTGGGTTTAGGGTTGGGTAAGATGTATTTTTAATATCACACTGAATGGTATACGCTTGATGGGAAAAATTTTTGGATGTTTTTCCATTCTCCATTATAGCCTATGAGATTCATTAAAATGAATGGGCCCATATGGTAAGGGTTAGGGTTAGGGTTAGAGTTCATGACACACTTATGTTTGGGTGAATATTGGGGTTGGGTTTAGGGTTGGGTAAGATGTATTTTTAATATCACACTGAATGCAACAAGCTTGATGGGGAGAATTTTTGGATGTTTTTCCATTCTCCATTATAGCCTATGAGATTCATTAGAATGAATGGGCCCATATGTTAAGGGTTAGGGTTAGGGTTAGAGTTCAGGGCACACTTATGTTTGGGTGAATATTGGGGTTGGGTTTAGTGTTGGGTAAGATGTATTTTTAATATCACACTGAATGGTAGACGCTTGATGGGAAAATTTTTTGGATGTTTTTACATTCTCCATTATAGCCTATAAGATTCATTAGAATGAATGGGCCCATATGGTAAGGGTTAGGGTTAGGGTTAGAGTTCAGGACACACTTATGTTTGGGTGAATATTGGGGTTGGGTTTAGGGTTGGGTAAGATGTATTTTTAATATCACACTGAATGGTATACGTTTGATGGGAAAATTTTTTGGATGTTTTTCCATTCTCCATTATAGCCTATGAGATTCATTAAAATGAATGGGCCCATATGGTAAGGGTTAGGGTTAGTGTTAGAGTTCAGGGCACACTTATGTTTGGGTGAATATTGGGGTTGGGTTTAGTGTTGGGTAAGATGTATTTTTAATATCACACTGAATGGTAGACGCTTGATGGGAAAAAATTTTGGATGTTTTTCCATTCTCCATTATAGCCTATGAGATTCATTAAAATGAATGGGCCCATATGGTAAGGGTTAGGGTTAGGGTTAGAGTTCAGGACACACTTATGTTTGGGTGAATATTGGGGTTGGGTTTAGGGTTGGGTAAGATGTATTTTTAATATCACACTGAATGGTACACTCTTGATGGGGAAAAATTTTGGATGTTTTTCCATTCTCCATTATAGCCTATGAGATTCATTAAAATGAATGGGCCCATATGGTAAGGGTTAGGGTTAGGGTTAGAGTTCAGGACACACTTATGTTTGGGTGAATATTGGGGTTGGGTTTTGGGTTGGGTAAGATGTATTTTTAATATCACACTGAATGGTATACGTTTGATGGGAAAATTTTTTGGATGTTTTTCCATTCTCCATTATAGCCTATGAGATTCATTAAAATGAATGGGCCCAGATGGTAAGGGTTAGGGTTAGGGTTAGAGTTCAGGACACACTTATGTTTGGGTGAATATTGGGGTTGGGTTTAGGGTTGGGTAAGATGTATTTTTAATATCACACTGAATGCTACAAGCTTGATGGGGAGAATTTTTGGATGTTTTTCCATTCTCCATTATAGCCTAAGAGATTCATTAGAATGAATGGGCCCATATGGTAAGGGTTAGGGTTAGGGTTACAGTTCAGGACACACTTATGTTTGGGTGAATATTGGGGTTGGGTTTAGGGTTGGGTAAGATGTATTTTTAATATCACACTGAATGGTACACTCTTGATGGGGAAAAATTTTGGATGTTTTTCCATTCTCCATTATAGCCTATGAGATTCATTAAAATGAATGGGCCCATATGGTAAGGGTTAGGGTTAGGGTTAGAGTTCAGGACACACTTATGTTTGGGTGAATATTGGGGTTGGGTTTTGGGTTGGGTAAGATGTATTTTTAATATCTCACTGAATGGTACACTCTTGATGTGGAAAAATTTTGGATGTTTTTCCATTCTCCATTATAGCCTATGAGATTCATTAGAATGAAAGGGCCAATATGGTAAGGGTTAGGGTTAGGGTTAGAGTTCAGGACACACTTATGTTTGGGGGAATATTGGGGTTGGGTTTAGGGTTGGGTAAGATGTATTTTTAATATCACACTGAATGGTATACGCTTGATGGGAAAAAATTTTGGATGTTTTTCCATTCTCCATAATAGCCTATGAGATTCATTAAAATGAATGGGCCCATATGGTAAGGGTTAGGGTTAGTGTTAGAGTTCAGGGCACACTTATGTTTGGGTGAATATTGGGGTTGGGTTTAGTGTTGGGTAAGATGTATTTTTAATATCACACTGAATGGTAGACGCTTGATGGGAAAAAATTTTGGATGTTTTTCCATTCTCCATTATAGCCTATGAGATTCATTAAAATGAATGGGCCCATATGGTAAGGGTTAGGGTTAGGGTTAGAGTTCAGGACACACTTATGTTTGGGTGAATATTGGGGTTGGGTTTAGGGTTGGGTAAGATGTATTTTTAATATCACACTGAATGCTACAAGCTTGATGGGGAGAATTTTTGGATGTTTTTCCATTCTCCATTATAGCCTATGAGATTCATTAGAATGAATGGGCCCATATGGTAAGGGTTAGGGTTAGGGTTAGAGTTCAGGACACACTTATGTTTGGGTGAATATTGGGGTTGGGTTTAGGGTTGGGTAAGATGTATTTTTAATATCACACTGAATGGTACACTCTTGATGGGGAAAAATTTTGGATGTTTTTCCATTCTCCATTATAGCCTATGAGATTCATTAGAATTAATGGGCCCATATGGTAAGGGTTAGGGTTAGGGTTAGAGTTCAGGACACACTTATATTTGGGTGAATATTGGGGTTGGGTTTTGGGTTGGGTAAGATGTATTTTTAATATCTCACTGAATGGTACACTCTTGATGTGGAAAAATTTTGGATGTTTTTCCATTCTCCATAATAGCCTATGAGATTCATTAAAATGAATGGGCCCATATGGTAAGGGTTAGGGTTAGGGTTAGAGTTCAGGACACACTTATGTTTGGGTGAATATTGGGGTTGGGTTTAGGGTTGGGTAAGATGTATTTTTAATATCACACTGAATGGTATACGCTTGATGGGAAAAATTTTTGGATGTTTTTCCATTCTCCATTATAGCCTATGAGATTCATTAAAATGAATGGGCCCATATGGTAAGGGTTAGGGTTAGGGTTAGAGTTCATGACACACTTATGTTTGGGTGAATATTGGGGTTGGGTTTAGGGTTGGGTAAGATGTATTTTTAATATCACACTGAATGCTACAAGCTTGATGGGGAGAATTTTTGGATGTTTTTCCATTCTCCATTATAGCCTATGAGATTCATTAGAATGAATGGGCCCATATGTTAAGGGTTAGGGTTAGGGTTAGAGTTCAGGGCACACTTATGTTTGGGTGAATATTGGGGTTGGGTTTAGTGTTGGGTAAGATGTATTTTTAATATCACACTGAATGGTAGACGCTTGATGGGAAAAAATTTTGGATGTTTTTCCATTCTCCATTATAGCCTATGAGATTCATTAAAATGAATGGGCCCATATGGTAAGGGTTAGGGTTAGGGTTAGAGTTCAGGACACACTTATGTTTGGGTGAATATTGGGGTTGGGTTTAGGGTTGGGTAAGATGTATTTTTAATATCACACTGAATGCTACAAGCTTGATGGGGAGAATTTTTGGATGTTTTTCCATTCTCCATTATAGCCTATGAGATTCATTAGAATGAATGGGCCCATATGGTAAGGGTTAGGGTTAGGGTTAGAGTTCAGGACACACTTATGTTTGGGTGAATATTGGGGTTGGGTTTAGGGTTGGGTAAGATGTATTTTTAATATCACACTGAATGGTACACTCTTGATGGGGAAAAATTTTGGATGTTTTTCCATTCTCCATTATAGCCTATGAGATTCATTAGAATTAATGGGCCCATATGGTAAGGGTTAGGGTTAGGGTTAGAGTTCAGGACACACTTATATTTGGGTGAATATTGGGGTTGGGTTTTGGGTTGGGTAAGATGTATTTTTAATATCTCACTGAATGGTACACTCTTGATGTGGAAAAATTTTGGATGTTTTTCCATTCTCCATAATAGCCTATGAGATTCATTAAAATGAATGGGCCCATATGGTAAGGGTTAGGGTTAGGGTTAGAGTTCAGGACACACTTATGTTTGGGGGAATATTGGGGTTGGGTTTAGGGTTGGGTAAGATGTATTTTTAATATCACACTGAATGGTATACGCTTGATGGGAAAAATTTTTGGATGTTTTTCCATTCTCCATAATAGCCTATGAGATTCATTAAAATGAATGGGCCCATATGGTAAGGGTTAGGGTTAGTGTTAGAGTTCAGGGCACACTTATGTTTGGGTGAATATTGGGGTTGGGTTTAGTGTTGGGTAAGATGTATTTTTAATATCACACTGAATGGTAGACGCTTGATGGGAAAAAATTTTGGATGTTTTTCCATTCTCCATTATAGCCTATGAGATTCATTAAAATGAATGGGCCCATATGGTAAGGGTTAGGGTTAGGGTTAGAGTTCAGGACACACTTATGTTTGGGTGAATATTGGGGTTGGGTTTAGGGTTGGGTAAGATGTATTTTTAATATCACACTGAATGCTACAAGCTTGATGGGGAGAATTTTTGGATGTTTTTCCATTCTCCATTATAGCCTATGAGATTCATTAGAATGAATGGGCCCATATGGTAAGGGTTAGGGTTAGGGTTAGAGTTCAGGACACACTTATGTTTGGGTGAATATTGGGGTTGGGTTTAGGGTTGGGTAAGATGTATTTTTAATATCACACTGAATGGTACACTCTTGATGGGGAAAAATTTTGGATGTTTTTCCATTCTCCATTATAGCCTATGAGATTCATTAGAATTAATGGGCCCATATGGTAAGGGTTAGGGTTAGGGTTAGAGTTCAGGACACACTTATATTTGGGTGAATATTGGGGTTGGGTTTTGGGTTGGGTAAGATGTATTTTTAATATCTCACTGAATGGTACACTCTTGATGTGGAAAAATTTTGGATGTTTTTCCATTCTCCATAATAGCCTATGAGATTCATTAAAATGAATGGGCCCATATGGTAAGGGTTAGGGTTAGGGTTAGAGTTCAGGACACACTTATGTTTGGGTGAATATTGGGGTTGGGTTTAGGGTTGGGTAAGATGTATTTTTAATATCACACTGAATGGTATACGCTTGATGGGAAAAATTTTTGGATGTTTTTCCATTCTCCATTATAGCCTATGAGATTCATTAAAATGAATGGGCCCATATGGTAAGGGTTAGGGTTAGGGTTAGAGTTCATGACACACTTATGTTTGGGTGAATATTGGGGTTGGGTTTAGGGTTGGGTAAGATGTATTTTTAATATCACACTGAATGCTACAAGCTTGATGGGGAGAATTTTTGGATGTTTTTCCATTCTCCATTATAGCCTATGAGATTCATTAGAATGAATGGGCCCATATGTTAAGGGTTAGGGTTAGGGTTAGAGTTCAGGGCACACTTATGTTTGGGTGAATATTGGGGTTGGGTTTAGTGTTGGGTAAGATGTATTTTTAATATCACACTGAATGGTAGACGCTTGATGGGAAAAAATTTTGGATGTTTTTCCATTCTCCATTATAGCCTATGAGATTCATTAAAATGAATGGGCCCATATGGTAAGGGTTAGGGTTAGGGTTAGAGTTCAGGACACACTTATGTTTGGGTGAATATTGGGGTTGGGTTTAGGGTTGGGTAAGATGTATTTTTAATATCACACTGAATGCTACAAGCTTGATGGGGAGAATTTTTGGATGTTTTTCCATTCTCCATTATAGCCTATGAGATTCATTAGAATGAATGGGCCCATATGGTAAGGGTTAGGGTTAGGGTTAGAGTTCAGGACACACTTATGTTTGGGTGAATATTGGGGTTGGGTTTAGGGTTGGGTAAGATGTATTTTTAATATCACACTGAATGGTACACTCTTGATGGGGAAAAATTTTGGATGTTTTTCCATACTCCATTATAGCCTATGAGATTCATTAGAATTAATGGGCCCATATGGTAAGGGTTAGGGTTAGGGTTAGAGTTCAGGACACACTTATATTTGGGTGAATATTGGGGTTGGGTTTTGGGTTGGGTAAGATGTATTTTTAATATCTCACTGAATGGTACACTCTTGATGTGGAAAAATTTTGGATGTTTTTCCATTCTCCATAATAGCCTATGAGATTCATTAAAATGAATGGGCCCATATGGTAAGGGTTAGGGTTAGGGTTAGAGTTCAGGACACACTTATGTTTGGGTGAATATTGGGGTTGGGTTTAGGGTTGGGTAAGATGTATTTTTAATATCACACTGAATGGTATACGCTTGATGGGAAAAATTTTTGGATGTTTTTCCATTCTCCATTATAGCCTATGAGATTCATTAAAATGAATGGGCCCATATGGTAAGGGTTAGGGTTAGGGTTAGAGTTCATGACACACTTATGTTTGGGTGAATATTGGGGTTGGGTTTAGGGTTGGGTAAGATGTATTTTTAATATCACACTGAATGCTACAAGCTTGATGGGGAGAATTTTTGGATGTTTTTCCATTCTCCATTATAGCCTATGAGATTCATTAGAATGAATGGGCCCATATGTTAAGGGTTAGGGTTAGGGTTAGAGTTCAGGGCACACTTATGTTTGGGTGAATATTGGGGTTGGGTTTAGTGTTGGGTAAGATGTATTTTTAATATCACACTGAATGGTAGACGCTTGATGGGAAAAATTTTTGGATGTTTTTACATTCTCCATTATAGCCTATAAGATTCATTAGAATGAATGGGCCCATATGGTAAGGGTTAGGGTTAGGGTTAGAGTTCAGGACACACTTATGTTTGGGTGAATATTGGGGTTGGGTTTAGGGTTGGGTAAGATGTATTTTTAATATCACACTGAATGGTATACGTTTGATGGGAAAATTTTTTGGATGTTTTTCCATTCTCCATAATAGCCTATGAGATTCATTAAAATGAATGGGCCCATATGGTAAGGGTTAGGGTTAGTGTTAGAGTTCAGGGCACACTTATGTTTGGGTGAATATTGGGGTTGGGTTTAGTGTTGGGTAAGATGTATTTTTAATATCACACTGAATGGTAGACGCTTGATGGGAAAAATTTTTGGATGTTTTTCCATTCTCCATTATAGCCTATGAGATTCATTAAAATGAATGGGCCCATATGGTAAGGGTTAGGGTTAGGGTTAGAGTTCAGGACACACTTATGTTTGGGTGAATATTGGGGTTGGGTTTAGGGTTGGGTAAGATGTATTTTTAATATCACACTGAATGGTATACGTTTGATGGGAAAAATTTTTGGATGTTTTTCCATTCTCCATTATAGCCTATGAGATTCATTAGAATGAATGGGCCCATATGGTAAGGGTTAGGGTTAGGGTTAGAGTTCAGGACACACTTATGTTTGGGGGAATATTGGGGTTGGGTTTAGGGTTGGGTAAGATATATTTTTAATATCACAATGAATGGTATACGCTTGATGGGAAAATTTTTCGATGTTTTTCCATTCTCCATTATAGCCTATGAGATTCATTAGAATGAATGGGCCCATATGGTAAGGGTTAGGGTTAGGGTTAGAGTTCAGGACACACTTATGTTTGGGTGAATATTGGGGTTGGGTTTTGGGTTGGGTAAGATGTATTTTTAATATCTCACTGAATGGTACACTCTTGATGTGGAAAAATTTTGGATGTTTTTCCATTCTCCATAATAGCCTATGAGATTCATTAAAATGAATGGGCCCATATGGTAAGGGTTAGGGTTAGGGGTAGAGTTCAGGGCACACTTATGTTTGGGTGAATATTGGGGTTGGATTTAGTGTTGGGTAAGATGTATTTTTAATATCACACTGAATGGTAGACGCTTGATGGGAAAAAAATTTGGATGTTTTTACATTCTCCATTATAGCCTATGAGATTCATTAGAATGAATGGGCCCATATGGTAAGGGTTAGGGTTAGGGTTAGAGTTCAGGACACACTTATGTTTGGGTGAATATTGGGGTTGGGTTTCCGGTTGGGTAAGATGTATTTTTAATATCTCACTGAATGGTACACTCTTGATGTGGAAAAATTTTGGATGTTTTTCCATTCTCCATAATAGCCTATGAGATTCATTAAAATGAATGGGCCCATATGGTAAGGGTTAGGGTTAGGGTTAGAGTTCAGGACGCACTTATGTTTGGGTGAATATTGGGGTTGGGTTTAGGGTTGGGTAAGATGTATTTTTAATATCACACTGAATGGTACACTCTTGATGGGGAAAAATTTTGGATATTTTTCCATTCTCCATTATAGCCTATGAGATTCATTAGAATGAATGGGCCCATATGGTAAGGGTTAGGGTTAGGGTTAGAGTTCAGGACACACTTATGTTTGGGTGAATATTGGGGTTGGGTTTAGGGTTGGGTAAGATGTATTTTTAATATCACACTGAATGGTATACGCTTGATGGGAAAAATTTTGGGATGTTTTTCCATTCTCCATTATAGCCTATGAGATTCATTAAAATGAATGGGCCCATATGGGAAGGGTTAGGGTTAGGGATAGAGTTCAGGACACACTTATGTTTGGGTGAATATTGGGGTTGGGTTTAGTGTTGGGTAAGATGTATTTTTTATATCACACTGAATGGTAGACGCTTGATGGGAAAAAAATTTGGATGTTTTTACATTCTCCATTATAGCCTAAGAGATTCATTAGAATGAATGGGCCCATATGGTAAGGGTTAGGGATAGGGTTAGAGTTCAGGACACACTTATGTTTGGGTGAATATTGGGGTTGGGTTTTGGGTTGGGTAAGATGTATTTTTAATATCACACTGAATGGTATACGCTTGATGGGAAAAATTTTTGGATGTTTTTCCATTCTCCATAATAGCCTATGAGATTCATTAGAATGAATGGGCCCATATGGTAAGGGTTAGGGTTAGTGTTAGAGTTCAGGACACACTTATGTTTGGGGGAATATTGGGGTTGGGTTTATGGTTGGGTAAGATATATTTTTAATATCACAATGAATGGTATACGCTTGATGGGAAAATTTTTCGATGTTTTTCCATTCTCCATTATAGCCTATGAGATTCATTAGAATGAATGGGCCCATATGGTAAGGGTTAGGGTTAGTGTTAGAGTTCAGGGCACACTTATGTTTGGGTGAATATTGGGGTTGGGTTTAGGGTTGGGTAAGATGTATTTTTAATATCACACTGAATGGTATACGCTTGATGGGAAAATTTTTTGGATGTTTTTCCATTCTCCATAATAGCCTATGAGATTCATTAAAATGAATGGGCCCATATGGTAAGGGTTAGGGTTAGTGTTAGAGTTCAGGGCACACTTATGTTTGGGTGAATATTGGGGTTGGGTTTAGTGTTGGGTAAGATGTATTTTTAATATCACACTGAATGGTAGACGCTTGATGGGAAAAAAATTTGGATGTTTTTACATTCTCCATTATAGCCTATAAGATTCATTAGAATGAATGGGCCCATATGGTAAGGGTTAGGGTTAGGGTTAGAGTTCAGGACACACTTATGTTTGGGTGAATATTGGGGTTGGGTTTAGGGTTGGGTAAGATGTATTTTTAATATCACACTGAATGGTACACTCTTGATGGGGAAAAATTTTGGATGTTTTTCCATTCTCCATTATAGCCTATGAGATTCATTAGAATGAATGGGCCAATATGGTAAGGGTTAGGGTTAGGGTTAGAGTTCAGGACACACTTATGATTGGGGGAATATTGGGGTTGGGTTTAGGGTTGGGTAAGATGTATTTTTAATATCACACTGAATGGTATACGCTTGATGGGAAAAATTTTTGGATGTTTTTCCATTCTCCATAATAGCCTATGAGATTCATTAAAATGAATGGGCCCATATGGTAAGGGTTAGGGTTAGTGTTAGAGTTCAGGGCACACTTATGTTTGGGTGAATATTGGGGTTGGGTTTAGTGTTGGGTAAGATGTATTTTTAATATCACACTGAATGGTAGACGCTTGATGGGAAAAAATTTTGGATGTTTTTCCATTCTCCATTATAGCCTATGAGATTCATTAAAATGAATGGGCCCATATGGTAAGGGTTAGGGTTAGGGTTAGAGTTCAGGACACACTTATGTTTGGGTGAATATTGGGGTTGGGTTTAGGGTTGGGTAAGATGTATTTTTAATATCACACTGAATGGTATACGCTTGATGGGAAAAATTTTTGGATGTTTTTCCATTCTCCATTATAGCCTATGAGATTCATTAAAATGAATGGGCCCATATGGTAAGGGTTAGGGTTAGGGTTAGAGTTCAGGACACACTTATGTTTGGGTGAATATTGGGGTTGGGTTTTGGGTTGGGTAAGATGTATTTTTAATATCACACTGAATGGTATACGCTTGATGGGAAAATTTTTTGGATGTTTTTCCATTCTCCATAATAGCCTATGAGATTCATTAAAATGAATGGGCCCATATGGTAAGGGTTAGGGTTAGTGTTAGAGTTCAGGGCACACTTATGTTTGGGTGAATATTGGGGTTGGGTTTAGTGTTGGGTAAGATGTATTTTTAATATCACACTGAATGGTAGACGCTTGATGGGAAAAATTTTTGGATGTTTTTACATTCTCCATTATAGCCTATAAGATTCATTAGAATGAATGGGCCCATATGGTAAGGGTTAGGGTTAGGGTTAGAGTTCAGGACACACTTATGTTTGGGTGAATATTGGGGTTGGGTTTAGGGTTGGGTAAGATGTATTTTTAATATCACACTGAATGGTACACTCTTGATGGGGAAAAATTTTGGATGTTTTTCCATTCTCCATTATAGCCTATGAGATTCATTAGAATTAATGGGCCCATATGGTAAGGGTTAGGGTTAGGGTTAGAGTTCAGGACACACTTATATTTGGGTGAATATTGGGGTTGGGTTTTGGGTTGGGTAAGATGTATTTTTAATATCTCACTGAATGGTACACTCTTGATGTGGAAAAATTTTGGATGTTTTTCCATTCTCCATAATAGCCTATGAGATTCATTAAAATGAATGGGCCCATATGGTAAGGGTTAGGGTTAGGGTTAGAGTTCAGGGCACACTTATGTTTGGGTGAATATTGGGGTTGGGTTTAGTGTTGGGTAAGATGTATTTTTAATATCACACTGAATGGTAGACGCTTGATGGGAAAAAAATTTGGATGTTTTTACATTCTCCATTATAGCCTATGAGATTCATTAGAATGAATGGGCCCATATGGTAAGGGTTAGGGTTAGGGTTAGAGTTCAGGACACACTTATGTTTGGGTGAATATTGGGGTTGGGTTTAGGGTTGGGTAAGATGTATTTTTAATATCACACTGAATGGTATACGCTTGATGGGAAAATTTTTTGGATGTTTTTCCATTCTCCATAATAGTCTATGAGATTCATTAAAATGAATGGGCCCATATGGTAAGGGTTAGGGTTAGTGTTAGAGTTCAGGGCACACTTATGTTTGGGTGAATATTGGGGTTGGGTTTAGTGTTGGGTAAGATGTATTTTTAATATCACACTGAATGGTGGACGCTTGATGTGGAAAAATTTTGGATGTTTTTCCATTCTCCATTATAGCCTATGAGAATCATTAAAATGAATGGGCCCATATGGTAAGGGTTAGGGTTAGGGTTAGAGTTCAGGACACACTTATGTTTGGGTGAATATTGGGGTTGGGTTTAGTGTTGGGTAAGATGTATTTTTAATATCACACTGAATGGTACACTCTTGATGGGGAAAAATTTTGGATGTTTTTCCATTCTCCATTATAGCCTATGAGATTCATTAGAATGAATGGGCCAATATGGTAAGGGTTAGGGTTAGGGTTAGAGTTCAGGACACACTTATGTTTGGGGGAATATTGGGGTTGGGTTTAGGGTTGGGTAAGATGTATTTTTAATATCACACTGAATGGTATACGCTTGATGGGAAAATTTTTTGGATGTTTTTCCATTCTCCATAATAGCCTATGAGATTCATTAAAATGAATGGGCCAATATGGTAAGGGTTAGGGTTAGTGTTAGAGTTCAGGGCACACTTATGTTTGGGTGAATATTGGGGTTGGGTTTAGTGTTGGGTAAGATGTATTTTTAATATCACACTGAATGGTAGACGCTTGATGGGAAAAAATTTTGGATGTTTTTCCATTCTCCATTATAGCCTATGAGATTCATTAAAATGAATGGGCCCATATGGTAAGGGTTAGGGTTAGGGTTAGAGTTCAGGACACACTTATGTTTGGGTGAATATTGGGGTTGGGTTTAGGGTTGGGTAACATGTATTTTTAATATCACACTGAATGGTATACGTTTGATGGGAAAAATTTTTGGATGTTTTTCCATTCTCCATTATAGCCTATGAGATTCATTAGAATGAATGGGCCCATATGGTAAGGGTTAGGGTTAGGGTTAGAGTTCAGGACACACTTATGTTTGGGGGAATATTGGGGTTGGGTTTAGGGTTGGGTAAGATATATTTTTAATATCACAATGAATGGTATACGCTTGATGGGAAAATTTTTCGATGTTTTTCCATTCTCCATTATAGCCTATGAGATTCATTAGAATGAATGGGCCCATATGGTAAGGGTTAGGGTTAGGGTTAGAGTTCAGGACACACTTATGTTTGGGTGAATATTGGGGTTGGGTTTAGGGTTGGGTAAGATGTATTTTTAATATCACACTGAATGGTATACGCTTGATGGGAAAAAATTTTGGATGTTTTTCCATTCTCCATTATAGCCTATGAGATTCATTAAAATGAATGGGCCCATATGGTAAGGGTTAGGGTTAGGGTTAGAGTTCATGACACACTTATGTTTGGGTGAATATTGGGGTTGGGTTTAGGGTTGGGTAAGATGTATTTTTAATATCACACTGAATGCTACAAGCTTGATGGCGAGAATTTTTGGATGTTTTTCCATTCTCCATTATAGCCTATGAGATTCATTAGAATGAATGGGCCCATATGTTAAGGGTTAGGGTTAGGGTTAGAGTTCAGGGCACACTTATGTTTGGGTGAATATTGGGGTTGGGTTTAGTGTTGGGTAAGATGTATTTTTAATATCACACTGAATGGTAGACGCTTGATGGGAAAAATTTTTGGATGTTTTTACATTCTCCATTATAGCCTATAAGATTCATTAGAATGAATGGGCCCATATGGTAAGGGTTAGGGTTAGGGTTAGAGTTCAGGACACACTTATGTTTGGGTGAATATTGGGGTTGGGTTTAGGGTTGGGTAAGATGTATTTTTAATATCACACTGAATGGTATACGTTTGATGGGAAAATTTTTTGGATGTTTTTCCATTCTCCATTATAGCCTAAGAGATTCATTAAAATGAATGGGCCCATATGGTAAGGGTTAGGGTTAGAGTTCAGGACACACTTATGTTTGGGTGAATATTGGGGTTGGGTTTAGGGTTGGGTAAGATGTATTTTTAATATCACACTGAATGGTATACGCTTGATGGGAAAATTTTTTGGATGTTTTTCCATTCTCCATAATAGCCTATGAGATTCATTAAAATGAATGGGCCCATATGGTAAGGGTTAGGGTTAGTGTTAGAGTTCAGGGCACACTTATGTTTGGGTGAATATTGGGGTTGGGTTTAGTGTTGGGTAAGATGTATTTTTAATATCACACTGAATGGTAGACGCTTGATGGGAAAAAATTTTGGATGTTTTTCCATTCTCCATTATAGCCTATGAGATTCATTAAAATGAATGGGCCCATATGGTAAGGGTTAGGGTTAGGGTTAGAGTTCAGGACACACTTATGTTTGGGTGAATATTGGGGTTGGGTTTAGGGTTGGGTAAGATGTATTTTTAATATCACACTGAATGGTATACGTTTGATGGGAAAAAATTTTGGATGTTTTTCCATTCTCCATTATAGCCTATGAGATTCATTAGAATGAATGGGCCCATATGGTAAGGGTTAGGGTTAGGGTTAGAGTTCAGGACACACTTATGTTTGGGGGAATATTGGGGTTGGGTTTAGGGTTGGGTAAGATATATTTTTAATATCACAATGAATGGTATACGCTTGATGGGAAAATTTTTTGGATGTTTTTCCATTCTCCATTATAGCCTATGAGATTCATTAAAATGAATGGGCCCATATGGTAAGGGTTAGGGTTAGGGTTAGAGTTCAGGACACACTTATGTTTGGGTGAATATTGGGGTTGGGTTTTGGGTTGGCTAAGATGTATTTTTAATATCTCACTGAATGGTACACTCTTGATGTGGAAAAATTTTGGATGTTTTTCCATTCTCCATAATAGCCTATGAGATTCATTAAAATGAATGGGCCCATATGGTAAGGGTTAGGGTTAGGGTTAGAGTTCAGGGCACACTTATGTTTGGGTGAATATTGGGGTTGGGTTTAGTGTTGGGTAAGATGTATTTTTAATATCACACTGAATGGTATACGCTTGATGGGAAAATTTTTCGATGTTTTTCCATTCTCCATTATAGCCTATGAGATTCATTAGAATGAATGGGCCCATATGGTAAGGGTTAGGGTTAGGGTTAGAGTTCAGGACACACTTATGTTTGGGTGAATATTGGGGTTGGGTTTAGGGTTGGGTAAGATGTATTTTTAATATCACACTGAATGGTATACGTTTGATGGGAAAAAATTTTGGATGTTTTTCCATTCTCCATTATAGCCTATGAGATTCATTAGAATGAATGGGCCCATATGGTAAGGGTTAGGGTTAGGGTTAGAGTTCAGGACACACTTATGTTTGGGGGAATATTGGGGTTGGGTTTAGGGTTGGGTAAGATATATTTTTAATATCACAATGAATGGTATACGCTTGATGGGAAAATTTTTTGGATGTTTTTCCATTCTCCATTATAGCCTATGAGATTCATTAAAATGAATGGGCCCATATGGTAAGGGTTAGGGTTAGGGTTAGAGTTCAGGACACACTTATGTTTGGGTGAATATTGGGGTTGGGTTTTGGGTTGGGTAAGATGTATTTTTAATATCTCACTGAATGGTACACTCTTGATGTGGAAAAATTTTGGATGTTTTTCCATTCTCCATAATAGCCTATGAGATTCATTAAAATGAATGGGCCCATATGGTAAGGGTTAGGGTTAGGGTTAGAGTTCAGGGCACACTTATGTTTGGGTGAATATTGGGGTTGGGTTTAGTGTTGGGTAAGATGTATTTTTAATATCACACTGAATGGTAGACGCTTGATGGGAAAAATTTTTGGATGTTTTTACATTCTCCATTATAGCCTATAAGATTCATTAGAATGAATGGGCCCATATGGTAAGGGTTAGGGTTAGGGTTAGAGTTCAGGACACACTTATGTTTGGGTGAATATTGGGGTTGGGTTTAGGGTTGGGTAAGATGTATTTTTAATATCACACTGAATGGTATACGTTTGATGGGAAAATTTTTTGGATGTTTTTCCATTCTCCATTATAGCCTAAGAGATTCATTAAAATGAATGGGCCCATATGGTAAGGGTTAGGGTTAGAGTTCAGGACACACTTATGTTTGGGTGAATATTGGGGTTGGGTTTAGGGTTGGGTAAGATGTATTTTTAATATCACACTGAATGGTATACGCTTGATGGGAAAATTTTTTGGATGTTTTTCCATTCTCCATAATAGCCTATGAGATTCATTAAAATGAATGGGCCCATATGGTAAGGGTTAGGGTTAGTGTTAGAGTTCAGGGCACACTTATGTTTGGGTGAATATTGGGGTTGGGTTTAGTGTTGGGTAAGATGTATTTTTAATATCACACTGAATGGTAGACGCTTGATGGGAAAAAATTTTGGATGTTTTTCCATTCTCCATTATAGCCTATGAGATTCATTAAAATGAATGGGCCCATATGGTAAGGGTTAGGGTTAGGGTTAGAGTTCAGGACACACTTATGTTTGGGTGAATATTGGGGTTGGGTTTAGGGTTGGGTAAGATGTATTTTTAATATCACACTGAATGGTATACGTTTGATGGGAAAAAATTTTGGATGTTTTTCCATTCTCCATTATAGCCTATGAGATTCATTAGAATGAATGGGCCCATATGGTAAGGGTTAGGGTTAGGGTTAGAGTTCAGGACACACTTATGTTTGGGGGAATATTGGGGTTGGGTTTAGGGTTGGGTAAGATATATTTTTAATATCACAATGAATGGTATACGCTTGATGGGAAAATTTTTTGGATGTTTTTCCATTCTCCATTATAGCCTATGAGATTCATTAAAATGAATGGGCCCATATGGTAAGGGTTAGGGTTAGGGTTAGAGTTCAGGACACACTTATGTTTGGGTGAATATTGGGGTTGGGTTTTGGGTTGGGTAAGATGTATTTTTAATATCTCACTGAATGGTACACTCTTGATGTGGAAAAATTTTGGATGTTTTTCCATTCTCCATAATAGCCTATGAGATTCATTAAAATGAATGGGCCCATATGGTAAGGGTTAGGGTTAGGGTTAGAGTTCAGGGCACACTTATGTTTGGGTGAATATTGGGGTTGGGTTTAGGGTTGGGTAAGATGTATTTTTAATATCACACTGAATGGTATACGCTTGATGGGAAAATTTTTCGATGTTTTTCCATTCTCCATTATAGCCTATGAGATTCATTAGAATGAATGGGCCCATATGGTAAGGGTTAGGGTTAGGGTTAGAGTTCATGACACACTTATGTTTGGGTGAATATTGGGGTTGGGTTTAGGGTTGGGTAAGATGTATTTTTAATATCACACTGAATGGTATACGTTTGATGGGAAAATTTTTGGATGTTTTTCCATTCTCCATTATAGCCTATGAGATTCATTAAAATGAATGGGCCCATATGGTAAGGGTTAGGGTTAGGGTTAGAGTTCAGGACACACTTATGTTTGGGTGAATATTGGGGTTGGGTTTAGGGTTGGGTAAGATGTATTTTTAATATCACACTGAATGGTATACGCTTGATGGGAAAATTTTTTGGATGTTTTTCCATTCTCCATAATAGCCTATGAGATTCATTAAAATGAATGGGCCCATATGGTAAGGGTTAGGGTTAGTGTTAGAGTTCAGGGCACACTTATGTTTGGGTGAATATTGGGGTTGGGTTTAGTGTTGGGTAAGATGTATTTTTAATATCACACTGAATGGTAGACGCTTGATGGGAAAAAATTTTGGATGTTTTTCCATTCTCCATTATAGCCTATGAGATTCATTAAAATGAATGGGCCCATATGGTAAGGGTTAGGGTTAGAGTTCAGGACACACTTATGTTTGGGTGAATATTGGGGTTGGGTTTAGGGTTGGGTAAGATGTATTTTTAATATCACACTGAATGGTATACGTTTGATGGGAAAAAATTTTGGATGTTTTTCCATTCTCCATTATAGCCTATGAGATTCATTAGAATGAATGGGCCCATATGGTAAGGGTTAGGGTTAGGGTTAGAGTTCAGGACACACTTATGTTTGGGGGAATATTGGGGTTGGGTTTAGGGTTGGGTAAGATATATTTTTAATATCACAATGAATGGTATACGCTTGATGGGAAAATTTTTTGGATGTTTTTCCATTCTCCATTATAGCCTATGAGATTCATTAAAATGAATGGGCCCATATGGTAAGGGTTAGGGTTAGGGTTAGAGTTCAGGACACACTTATGTTTGGGTGAATATTGGGGTTGGGTTTTGGGTTGGGTAAGATGTATTTTTAATATCTCACTGAATGGTACACTCTTGATGTGGAAAAATTTTGGATGTTTTTCCATTCTCCATAATAGCCTATGAGATTCATTAAAATGAATGGGCCCATATGGTAAGGGTTAGGGTTAGGGTTAGAGTTCAGGGCACACTTATGTTTGGGTGAATATTGGGGTTGGGTTTAGTGTTGGGTAAGATGTATTTTTAATATCACACTGAATGGTAGACGCTTGATGGGAAAATTTTTTGGATGTTTTTACATTCTCCATTATAGCCTATGAGATTCATTAGAATGAATGGGCCCATATGGTAAGGGTTAGGGTTAGGGTTAGAGTTCAGGACACACTTATGTTTGGGTGAATATTGGGGTTGGGTTTAGGGTTGGGTAAGATGTATTTTTAATATCTCACTGAATGGTACACTCTTGATGTGGAAAAATTTTGGATGTTTTTCCATTCTCCATTATAGCCTATGAGATTCATTAAAATGAATGGGCCCATATGGTAAGGGTTAGGGTTAGGGTTAGAGTTCAGGCCACACTTATGTTTGGGTGAATATTGGGGTTGGGTTTAGGGTTGGGTAAGATGTATTTTTAATATCACACTGAATGGTATACGTTTGATGGGAAAATTTTTTGGATGTTTTTCCATTCTCCATTATAGCCTATGAGATTCATTAAAATGAATGGGCCCATATGGTAAGGGTTAGGGTTAGGGTTAGAGTTCAGGACACACTTATGTTTGGGTGAATATTGGGGTTGGGTTTAGGGTTGGGTAAGATGTATTTTTAATATCACACTGAATGCTACAAGCTTGATGGGGAGAATTTTTGGATGTTTTTCCATTCTCCATTATAGCCTATGAGATTCATTAGAATGAATGGGCCCATATGGTAAGGGTTAGGGTTAGGGTTAGAGTTCAGGACACACTTATGTTTGGGTGAATATTGGGGTTGGGTTTAGGGTTGGGTAAGATGTATTTTTAATATCACAATGAATGGTACACTCTTGATGGGGAAAATTTTTTTGGAAGTTTTTCCATTCTCCATTATAGCCTATGAGATTCATTAGAATTAATGGGCCCATATGGTAAGGGTTAGGGTTAGAGTTCAGGACACACTTATGTTTGGGTGAATATTGGGGTTGGGTTTTGGGTGGGGTAAGATGTATTTTTAATATCTCACTGAATGGTACACTCTTGATGTGGAAAAATTTTGGATGTTTTTCCATTCTCCATAATAGCCTATGAGATTCATTAAAATGAATGGGCCCATATGGTAAGGGTTAGGGTTAGGGTTAGAGTTCAGGGCACACTTATGTTTGGGTGAATATTGGGGTTGGGTTTAGTGTTGGGTAAGATGTATTTTTAATATCACACTGAATGGTAGACGCTTGATGGGAAAAAAATTTGGATGTTTTTACATTCTCCATTATAGCCTATAAGATTCATTAGAATGAATGGGCCCATATGGTAAGGGTTAGGGTTAGGGTTAGAGTTCAGGACACACTTATGTTTGGGTGAATATTGGGGTTGGGTTTAGGGTTGGGTAAGATGTATTTTTAATATCACACTGAATGGTATACGTTTGATGGGAAAAATTTTTGGATGTTTTTCCATTCTCCATTATAGCCTATGAGATTCATTAAAATGAATGGGCCCATATGGTAAGGGTTAGGGTTAGGGTTAGAGTTCAGGACACACTTATGTTTGGGTGAATATTGGGGTTGGGTTTAGGGTTGGGTAAGATGTATTTTTAATATCACACTGAATGCTACAAGCTTGATGGGGAGAATTTTTGGATGTTTTTCCATTCTCCATTATAGCCTAAGAGATTCATTAGAATGAATGGGCCCATATGGTAAGGGTTAGGGTTAGGGTTAGAGTTCAGGACACACTTATGTTTGGGTGAATATTGGGGTTGGGTTTAGGGTTGGGTAAGATGTATTTTTAATATCACACTGAATGGTACACTCTTGATGGGGAAAAATTTTGGATGTTTTTCCAATCTCCATTATAGCCTATGAGATTCATTAAAATGAATGGGCCCATATGGTAAGGGTTAGGGTTAGGGTTAGAGTTCAGGACACACTTATGTTTGGGTGAATATTGGGGTTGGGTTTTGGGTTGGGTAAGATGTATTTTTAATATCACACTGAATGGTATACGTTTGATGGGAAAATTTTTTGGATGTTTTTCCATTCTCCATTATAGCCTATGAGATTCATTAAAATGAATGGGCCCATATGGTAAGGGTTAGGGTTAGGGTTAGAGTTCAGGACACACTTATGTTTGGGTGAATATTGGGGTTGGATTTTGGGTTGGGTAAGATGTATTTTTAATATCACACTGAATGGTATACGTTTGATGGGAAAATTTTTTGGATGTTTTTCCATTCTCCATTATAGCCTATGAGATTCATTAAAATGAATGGGCCCATATGGTAAGGGTTAGGGTTAGGGTTAGAGTTCAGGACACACTTATGTTTGGGTGAATATTGGGGTTGGGTTTAGGGTTGGGTAAGATGTATTTTTAATATCACACTGAATGCTACAAGCTTGATGGGGAGAATTTTTGGATGTTTTTCCATTCTCCATTATAGCCTAAGAGATTCATTAGAATGAATGGGCCCATATGGTAAGGGTTAGGGTTAGGGTTACAGTTCAGGACACACTTATGTTTGGGTGAATATTGGGGTTGGGTTTAGGGTTGGGTAAGATGTATTTTTAATATCACACTGAATGGTACACTCTTGATGGGGAAAAATTTTGGATGTTTTTCCATTCTCCATTATAGCCTATGAGATTCATTAAAATGAATGGGCCCATATGGTAAGGGTTAGGGTTAGGGTTAGAGTTCAGGACACACTTATGTTTGGGTGAATATTGGGGTTGGGTTTTGGGTTGGGTAAGATGTATTTTTAATATCTCACTGAATGGTACACTCTTGATGTGGAAAAATTTTGGATGTTTTTCCATTCTCCATAATAGCCTATGAGATTCATTAAAATGAATGGGCCCATATGGTAAGAGTTAGGGTTAGGGTTAGAGTTCAGACACACTTATGTTTGGGTGAATATTGGGGTTGGGTTTAGGGTTGGGTAAGATGTATTTTTAATATCACACTGAATGGTATAGGTTTGATGGGAAAATTTTTTGGATGTTTTTCCATTCTCCATTATAGCCTATGAGATTCATTAGAATGAATGGGCCCATATGGTAAGGGTTAGGGTTAGGGTTAGAGTTCAGGACACACTTATGTTTGGGTGAATATTGGGGTTGGGTTTAGGGTTGGGTAAGATGTATTTTTAATATCACATTGAATGGTACACTCTTGAGGGGGAAAATTTTGGATGTTTTTACATTCTCCATTATAGCCTATGAGATTCGTTAGAATGAATGGGCCCATATGGTAAGGGTTAGGGTTAGGGTTAGAGTTCAGGACACACTTATGTTTGGGTGAATATTGGGGTTGGGTTTAGGGTTGGGTAAGATGTATTTTTAATATCACACTGAATGGTACACGCTTGATGGGAAAAATATTTGGATGTTTTTACATTCTCCATTATAGCCTATGAGATTCATTAGAAAGAATGGGCCCATATGGTAAGGGTTAGGGTTAGGGTTAGAGTTCAGGACACACTTAAGTTTGGGTGAATATTGGGGTTGGGTTTAGGGTTGGGTAAGATGTATTTTTAATATCACACTGAATGGTACACTCTTGATGGGGAAAAATTTTGGATGTTTTTCCATTCTCCATTATACCCTATGAGATTCATTAGAATGAATGGGCCCATATGGTAAGGGTTAGGGTTAGGGTTAGAGTTCAGGACACACTTATGTTTGGGTGAATATTGGGGTTGGGTTTAGGGTTGGGTAAGATGTATTTTTAATATCTCACTGAATGGTACACTCTTGATGTGGAAAAATTTTGGATGTATTTCCATTCTCCATATGTATTTTTAATATCACACTGCATGGTAGACGCTTGATGGGAAAAAATTTTGGATGTTTTTCCATTCTCCATTATAGCCTATGAGATTCATTAAAATGAATGGGCCCATATGGTAAGGGTTAGGGTTAGGGTTAGAGTTCAGGACACACTTATGTTTGGGTGAATATTGGGGTTGGGTTTAGGGTTGGGTAAGATGTATTTTTAATATCACATTGAATGGTATACGTTTGATGGGAAAAAATTTTGGATGTTTTTCCATTCTCCATTATAGCCTATGAGATTCATTAGAATGAATGGGCCCATATGGTAAGGGTTAGGGTTAGGGTTAGAGTTCAGGACACACTTATGTTTGGGGGAATATTGGGGTTGGGTTTAGGGTTGGGTAAGATATATTTTTAATATCACAATGAATGGTATACGCTTGATGGGAAAATTTTTCGATGTTTTTCCATTCTCCATTATAGCCTATGAGATTCATTAGAATGAATGGGCCCATATGGTAAGGGTTAGGGTTAGGGTTAGAGTTCAGGACACACTTATGTTTGGGTGAATATTGGGGTTGGGTTTAGGGTTGGGTAAGATGTATTTTTAATATCACACTGAATGGTATACGCTTGATGGGAAAAAATTTTGGATGTTTTTCCATTCTCCATTATAGCCTATGAGATTCATTAAAATGAATGGGCCCATATGGTAAGGGTTAGGGTTAGGGTTAGAGTTCAGGACACACTTATGTTTGGGTGAATATTGGGGTTGGGTTTTGGGTTGGGTAAGATGTATTTTTAATATCTCACTGAATGGTACACTCTTGATGTGGAAAAATTTTGGATGTTTTTCCATTCTCCATAATAGCCTATGAGATTCATTAAAATGAATGGGCCCATATGGTAAGGGTTAGGGTTAGGGTTAGAGTTCAGGGCACACTTATGTTTGGGTGAATATTGGGGTTGGGTTTAGTGTTGGGTAAGATGTATTTTTAATATCACACTGAATGGTAGACGCTTGATGGGAAAAAAATTTGGATGTTTTTACATTCTCCATTATAGCCTATGAGATTCATTAGAATGAATGGGCCCATATGGTAAGGGTTAGGGTTAGGGTTAGAGTTCAGGACACACTTATGTTTGGGTGAATATTGGGGTTGGGTTTAGGGTTGGGTAAGATGTATTTTTAATATCACACTGAATGGTACACTCTTGATGGGGAAAAATTTTGGATGTTTTTCCATTCTCCATTATAGCCTATGAGATTCATTAGAATTAATGGGCCCATATGGTAAGGGTTAGGGTTAGGGTTAGAGTTCAGGACACACTTATGTTTGGGTGAATATTGGGGTTGGGTTTTGGGTTGGGTAAGATGTATTTTTAATATCTCACTGAATGGTACACTCTTGATGTGGAAAAAATTTGGATGTTTTTCCATTCTCCATAATAGCCTATGAGATTCATTAAAATGAATGGGCCCATATGGTAAGGGTTAGGGTTAGGGTTAGAGTTCAGGGCACACTTATGTTTGGGTGAATATTGGGGTTGGGTTTAGTGTTGGGTAAGATGTATTTTTAATATCACACTGAATGGTAGACGCTTGATGGGAAAAATTTTTGGATGTTTTTACATTCTCCATTATAGCCTATAAGATTCATTAGAATGAATGGGCCCATATGGTAAGGGTTAGGGTTAGGGTTAGAGTTCAGGACACACTTATGTTTGGGTGAATATTGGGGTTGGGTTTAGGGTTGGGTAAGATGTATTTTTAATATCACACTGAATGGTATACGTTTGATGGGAAAATTTTTTGGATGTTTTTCCATTCTCCATTATAGCCTATGAGATTCATTAAAATGAATGGGCCCATATGGTAAGGGTTAGGGTTAGGGTTAGAGTTCAGGACACACTTATGTTTGGGTGAATATTGGGGTTGGGTTTAGGGTTGGGTAAGATGTATTTTTAATATCACACTGAATGCTACAAGCTTGATGGGGAGAATTTTTGGATGTTTTTCCATTCTCCATTATAGCCTAAGAGATTCATTAGAATGAATGGGCCCATATGGTAAGGGTTAGGGTTAGGGTTAGAGTTCAGGACACACTTATGTTTGGGTGAATATTGGGGTTGGGTTTAGGGTTGGGTAAGATGTATTTTTAATATCACACTGAATGGTACACTCTTGATGGGGAAAAATTTTGGATGTTTTTCCATTCTCCATTATAGCCTATGAGATTCATTAAAATGAATGGGCCCATATGGTAAGGGTTAGGGTTAGGGTTAGAGTTCAGGACACACTTATGTTTGGGTGAATATTGGGGTTGGATTTTGGGTTGGGTAAGATGTATTTTTAATATCACACTGAATGGTATACGTTTGATGGGAAAAATTTTTGGATGTTTTTCCATTCTCCATTATAGCCTATGAGATTCATTAAAATGAATGGGCCCATATGGTAAGGGTTAGGGTTAGGGTTAGAGTTCAGGACACACTTATGTTTGGGTGAATATTGGGGTTGGATTTTGGGTTGGGTAAGATGTATTTTTAATATCACACTGAATGGTATACGTTTGATGGGAAAATTTTTTGGATGTTTTTCCATTCTCCATTATAGCCTATGAGATTCATTAAAATGAATGGGCCCATATGGTAAGGGTTAGGGTTAGGGTTAGAGTTCAGGACACACTTATGTTTGGGTGAATATTGGGGTTGGGTTTAGGGTTGGGTAAGATGTATTTTTAATATCACACTGAATGCTACAAGCTTGATGGGGAGAATTTTTGGATGTTTTTCCATTCTCCATTATAGCCTAAGAGATTCATTAGAATGAATGGGCCCATATGGTAAGGGTTAGGGTTAGGGTTACAGTTCAGGACACACTTATGTTTGGGTGAATATTGGGGTTGGGTTTAGGGTTGGGTAAGATGTATTTTTAATATCACACTGAATGGTACACTCTTGATGGGGAAAAATTTTGGATGTTTTTCCATTCTCCATTATAGCCTATGAGATTCATTAAAATGAATGGGCCCATATGGTAAGGGTTAGGGTTAGGGTTAGAGTTCAGGACACACTTATGTTTGGGTGAATATTGGGGTTGGGTTTTGGGTTGGGTAAGATGTATTTTTAATATCTCACTGAATGGTACACTCTTGATGTGGAAAAATTTTGGATGTTTTTCCATTCTCCATAATAGCCTATGAGATTCATTAAAATGAATGGGCCCATATGGTAAGAGTTAGGGTTAGGGTTAGAGTTCAGACACACTTATGTTTGGGTGAATATTGGGGTTGGGTTTAGGGTTGGGTAAGATGTATTTTTAATATCACACTGAATGGTATAGGTTTGATGGGAAAATTTTTTGGATGTTTTTCCATTCTCCATTATAGCCTATGAGATTCATTAGAATGAATGGGCCCATATGGTAAGGGTTAGGGTTAGGGTTAGAGTTCAGGACACACTTATGTTTGGGTGAATATTGGGGTTGGGTTTAGGGTTGGGTAAGATGTATTTTTAATATCACATTGAATGGTACACTCTTGAGGGGGAAAATTTTGGATGTTTTTACATTCTCCATTATAGCCTATGAGTTTCGTTAGAATGAATGGGCCCATATGGTAAGGGTTAGGGTTAGGGTTAGAGTTCAGGACACACTTATGTTTGGGTGAATATTGGGGTTGGGTTTAGGGTTGGGTAAGATGTATTTTTAATATCACACTGAATGGTACACGCTTGATGGGAAAAATATTTGGATGTTTTTACATTCTCCATTATAGCCTATGAGATTCATTAGAAAGAATGGGCCCATATGGTAAGGGTTAGGGTTAGGGTTAGAGTTCAGGACACACTTAAGTTTGGGTGAATATTGGGGTTGGGTTTAGGGTTGGGTAAGATGTATTTTTAATATCACACTGAATGGTACACTCTTGATGGGGAAAAATTTTGGATGTTTTTCCATTCTCCATTATACCCTATGAGATTCATTAGAATGAATGGGCCCATATGGTAAGGGTTAGGGTTAGGGTTAGAGTTCAGGACACACTTATGTTTGGGTGAATATTGGGGTTGGGTTTAGGGTTGGGTAAGATGTATTTTTAATATCTCACTGAATGGTACACTCTTGATGTGGAAAAATTTTGGATGTATTTCCATTCTCCATATGTATTTTTAATATCACACTGCATGGTAGACGCTTGATGGGAAAAAATTTTGGATGTTTTTCCATTCTCCATTATAGCCTATGAGATTCATTAAAATGAATGGGCCCATATGGTAAGGGTTAGGGTTAGGGTTAGAGTTCAGGACACACTTATGTTTGGGTGAATATTGGGGTTGGGTTTAGGGTTGGGTAAGATGTATTTTTAATATCACACTGAATGGTACACTCTTGATGGGGAAAAATTTTGGATGTTTTTCCATTCTCCATTATAGCCTATGAGATTCATTAGAATGAATGGGCCCATATGGTAAGGGTTAGGGTTAGGGTTAGAGTTCAGGACACACTTATGTTTGGGTGAATATTGGGGTTGGGTTTAGGGTTGGGTAAGATGTATTTTTAATATCACACTGAATGGTACACTCTTGATGGGGAAAAATTTTGGATGTTTTTCCATTCTCCATTATAGCCTATGAGATTCATTAGAATTAATGGGCCCATATGGTAAGGGTTAGGGTTAGGGTTAGAGTTCAGGACACACTTATGTTTGGGTGAATATTGGGGTTGGGTTTTGGGTTGGGTAAGATGTATTTTTAATATCTCACTGAATGGTACACTCTTGATGTGGAAAAAATTTGGATGTTTTTCCATTCTCCATAATAGCCTATGAGATTCATTAAAATGAATGGGCCCATATGGTAAGGGTTAGGGTTAGGGTTAGAGTTCAGGGCACACTTATGTTTGGGTGAATATTGGGGTTGGGTTTAGTGTTGGGTAAGATGTATTTTTAATATCACACTGAATGGTAGACGCTTGATGGGAAAAATTTTTGGATGTTTTTACATTCTCCATTATAGCCTATAAGATTCATTAGAATGAATGGGCCCATATGGTAAGGGTTAGGGTTAGGGTTAGAGTTCAGGACACACTTATGTTTGGGTGAATATTGGGGTTGGGTTTAGGGTTGGGTAAGATGTATTTTTAATATCACACTGAATGGTATACGTTTGATGGGAAAATTTTTTGGATGTTTTTCCATTCTCCATTATAGCCTATGAGATTCATTAAAATGAATGGGCCCATATGGTAAGGGTTAGGGTTAGGGTTAGAGTTCAGGACACACTTATGTTTGGGTGAATATTGGGGTTGGGTTTAGGGTTGGGTAAGATGTATTTTTAATATCACACTGAATGCTACAAGCTTGATGGGGAGAATTTTTGGATGTTTTTCCATTCTCCATTATAGCCTAAGAGATTCATTAGAATGAATGGGCCCATATGGTAAGGGTTAGGGTTAGGGTTAGAGTTCAGGACACACTTATGTTTGGGTGAATATTGGGGTTGGGTTTAGGGTTGGGTAAGATGTATTTTTAATATCACACTGAATGGTACACTCTTGATGGGGAAAAATTTTGGATGTTTTTCCATTCTCCATTATAGCCTATGAGATTCATTAAAATGAATGGGCCCATATGGTAAGGGTTAGGGTTAGGGTTAGAGTTCAGGACACACTTATGTTTGGGTGAATATTGGGGTTGGATTTTGGGTTGGGTAAGATGTATTTTTAATATCACACTGAATGGTATACGTTTGATGGGAAAATTTTTTGGATGTTTTTCCATTCTCCATTATAGCCTATGAGATTCATTAAAATGAATGGGCCCATATGGTAAGGGTTAGGGTTAGGGTTAGAGTTCAGGACACACTTATGTTTGGGTGAATATTGGGGTTGGATTTTGGGTTGGGTAAGATGTATTTTTAATATCACACTGAATGGTATACGTTTGATGGGAAAATTTTTTGGATGTTTTTCCATTCTCCATTATAGCCTATGAGATTCATTAAAATGAATGGGCCCATATGGTAAGGGTTAGGGTTAGGGTTAGAGTTCAGGACACACTTATGTTTGGGTGAATATTGGGGTTGGGTTTAGGGTTGGGTAAGATGTATTTTTAATATCACACTGAATGCTACAAGCTTGATGGGGAGAATTTTTGGATGTTTTTCCATTCTCCATTATAGCCTAAGAGATTCATTAGAATGAATGGGCCCATATGGTAAGGGTTAGGGTTAGGGTTACAGTTCAGGACACACTTATGTTTGGGTGAATATTGGGGTTGGGTTTAGGGTTGGGTAAGATGTATTTTTAATATCACACTGAATGGTACACTCTTGATGGGGAAAAATTTTGGATGTTTTTCCATTCTCCATTATAGCCTATGAGATTCATTAAAATTAATGGGCCCATATGGTAAGGGTTAGGGTTAGGGTTAGAGTTCAGGACACACTTATGTTTGGGTGAATATTGGGGTTGGGTTTTGGGTTGGGTAAGATGTATTTTTAATATCTCACTGAATGGAACACTCTTGATGTGGAAAAATTTTGGATGTTTTTCCATTCTCCATAATAGCCTATGAGATTCATTAAAATGAATGGGCCCATATGGTAAGAGTTAGGGTTAGGGTTAGAGTTCAGACACACTTATGTTTGGGTGAATATTGGGGTTGGGTTTAGGGTTGGGTAAGATGTATTTTTAATATCACACTTAATGGTATAGGTTTGATGGGAAAATTTTTTGGATGTTTTTCCATTCTCCATTATAGCCTATGAGATTCATTAGAATGAATGGGCCCATATGGTAAGGGTTAGGGTTAGGGTTAGAGTTCAGGACACACTTATGTTTGGGTGAATATTGGGGTTGGGTTTAGGGTTGGGTAAGATGTATTTTTAATATCACATTGAATGGTACACTCTTGAGGAGGAAAATTTTGGATGTTTTTACATTCTCCATTATAGCCTATGAGATTCGTTAGAATGAATGGGCCCATATGGTAAGGGTTAGGGTTAGGGTTAGAGTTCAGGACACACTTATGTTTGGGTGAATATTGGGGTTGGGTTTAGGGTTGGGTAAGATGTATTTTTAATATCACACTGAATGGTACACGCTTGATGGGAAAAATATTTGGATGTTTTTACATTCTCCATTATAGCCTATGAGATTCATTAGAAAGAATGGGCCCATATGGTAAGGGTTAGGGTTAGGGTTAGAGTTCAGGACACACTTAAGTTTGGGTGAATATTGGGGTTGGGTTTAGGGTTGGGTAAGATGTATTTTTAATATCACACTGAATGGTACACTCTTGATGGGGAAAAATTTTGGATGTTTTTCCATTCTCCATTATACCCTATGAGATTCATTAGAATGAATGGGCCCATATGGTAAGGGTTAGGGTTAGGGTTAGAGTTCAGGACACACTTATGTTTGGGTGAATATTGGGGTTGGGTTTAGGGTTGGGTAAGATGTATTTTTAATATCTCACTGAATGGTACACTCTTGATGTGGAAAAATTTTGGATGTATTTCCATTCTCCATATGTATTTTTAATATCACACTGCATGGTAGACGCTTGATGGGAAAAAATTTTGGATGTTTTTCCATTCTCCATTATAGCCTATGAGATTCATTAAAATGAATGGGCCCATATGGTAAGGGTTAGGGTTAGGGTTAGAGTTCAGGACACACTTATGTTTGGGTGAATATTGGGGTTGGGTTTAGGGTTGGGTAAGATGTATTTTTAATATCACATTGAATGGTATACGTTTGATGGGAAAAAATTTTGGATGTTTTTCCATTCTCCATTATAGCCTATGAGATTCATTAGAATGAATGGGCCCATATGGTAAGGGTTAGGGTTAGGGTTAGAGTTCAGGACACACTTATGTTTGGGGGAATATTGGGGTTGGGTTTAGGGTTGGGTAAGATATATTTTTAATATCACAATGAATGGTATACGCTTGATGGGAAAATTTTTCGATGTTTTTCCATTCTCCATTATAGCCTATGAGATTCATTAGAATGAATGGGCCCATATGGTAAGGGTTAGGGTTAGGGTTAGAGTTCAGGACACACTTATGTTTGGGTGAATATTGGGGTTGGGTTTAGGGTTGGGTAAGATGTATTTTTAATATCACACTGAATGGTATACGCTTGATGGGAAAAAATTTTGGATGTTTTTCCATTCTCCATTATAGCCTATGAGATTCATTAAAATGAATGGGCCCATATGGTAAGGGTTAGGGTTAGGGTTAGAGTTCAGGACACACTTATGTTTGGGTGAATATTGGGGTTGGGTTTTGGGTTGGGTAAGATGTATTTTTAATATCTCACTGAATGGTACACTCTTGATGTGGAAAAATTTTGGATGTTTTTCCATTCTCCATAATAGCCTATGAGATTCATTAAAATGAATGGGCCCATATGGTAAGGGTTAGGGTTAGGGTTAGAGTTCAGGGCACACTTATGTTTGGGTGAATATTGGGGTTGGGTTTAGTGTTGGGTAAGATGTATTTTTAATATCACACTGAATGGTAGACGCTTGATGGGAAAAAAATTTGGATGTTTTTACATTCTCCATTATAGCCTATGAGATTCATTAGAATGAATGGGCCCATATGGTAAGGGTTAGGGTTAGGGTTAGAGTTCAGGACACACTTATGTTTGGGTGAATATTGGGGTTGGGTTTAGGGTTGGGTAAGATGTATTTTTAATATCACACTGAATGGTACACTCTTGATGGGGAAAAATTTTGGATGTTTTTCCATTCTCCATTATAGCCTATGAGATTCATTAGAATTAATGGGCCCATATGGTAAGGGTTAGGGTTAGGGTTAGAGTTCAGGACACACTTATGTTTGGGTGAATATTGGGGTTGGGTTTTGGGTTGGGTAAGATGTATTTTTAATATCTCACTGAATGGTACACTCTTGATGTGGAAAAAATTTGGATGTTTTTCCATTCTCCATAATAGCCTATGAGATTCATTAAAATGAATGGGCCCATATGGTAAGGGTTAGGGTTAGGGTTAGAGTTCAGGGCACACTTATGTTTGGGTGAATATTGGGGTTGGGTTTAGTGTTGGGTAAGATGTATTTTTAATATCACACTGAATGGTAGACGCTTGATGGGAAAAATTTTTGGATGTTTTTACATTCTCCATTATAGCCTATAAGATTCATTAGAATGAATGGGCCCATATGGTAAGGGTTAGGGTTAGGGTTAGAGTTCAGGACACACTTATGTTTGGGTGAATATTGGGGTTGGGTTTAGGGTTGGGTAAGATGTATTTTTAATATCACACTGAATGGTATACGTTTGATGGGAAAATTTTTTGGATGTTTTTCCATTCTCCATTATACCTATGAGATTCATTAAAATGAATGGGCCCATATGGTAAGGGTTAGGGTTAGGGTTAGAGTTCAGGACACACTTATGTTTGGGTGAATATTGGGGTTGGGTTTAGGGTTGGGTAAGATGTATTTTTAATATCACACTGAATGCTACAAGCTTGATGGGGAGAATTTTTGGATGTTTTTCCATTCTCCATTATAGCCTATGAGATTCATTAGAATTAATGGGCCCATATGGTAAGGGTTAGGGTTAGGGTTAGAGTTCAGGACACACTTATGTTTGGGTGAATATTGGGGTTGGGTTTAGGGTTGGGTAAGATGTATTTTTAATATCACACTGAATGGTACACTCTTGATGGGGAAAAATTTTGGATGTTTTTCCATTCTCCATTATAGCCTATGAAATTCATTAGAATGAATGGGCCCATATGGTAAGGGTTAGGGTTAGGGTTAGAGTTCAGGACACACTTATGTTTGGGTGAATATTGGGGTTGGGTTTAGGGTTGGGTAAGATGTATTTTTAATATCACACTGAATGCTACAAGCTTGATGGGGAGAATTTTTGGATGTTTTTCCATTCTCCATTATAGCCTATGAGATTCATTAGAATTAATGGGCCCATATGGTAAGGGTTAGGGTTAGGGTTAGAGTTCAGGACACACTTATGTTTGGGTGAATATTGGGGTTGGGTTTAGGGTTGGGTAAGATGTATTTTTAATATCACACTGAATGGTACACTCTTGATGGGGAAAAATTTTGGATGTTTTTCCATTCTCCATTATAGCCTATGAGATTCATTAGAATGAATGGGCCCATATGGTAAGGGTTAGGGTTAGGGTTAGAGTTCAGGACACACTTATGTTTGGGTGAATATTGGGGTTGGGTTTAGGGTTGGGTAAGATGTATTTTTAATATCACACTGAATGCTGCAAGCTTGATGGGGAGAATTTTTGGATGTTTTTCCATTCTCCATTATAGCCTATGAGATTCATTAGAATGAATGGGCCCATATGGTAAGGGTTAGGGTTAGGGTTAGAGTTCAGGACACACTTATGTTTGGGTGAATATTGGGGTTGGGTTTAGGGTTGGGTAAGATGTATTTTTAATATCACACTGAATGGTACACTCTTGATGGGGAAAAATTTTTTGGATGTTTTTCCATTCTCCATTATAGCCTATGAGATTCATTAGAATTAATGGGCCCATATGGTAAGGGTTAGGGTTAGGGTTAGAGTTCAGGACACACTTATGTTTGGGTGAATATTGGGGTGGGGTTTAGGGTTGGGTAAGATGTATTTTTAATATCTCACTGAATGGTACACTCTTGATGTGGAAAAATTTTGGATGTTTTTCCATTCTCCATAATAGCCTATGAGATTCATTAAAATGAATGGGCCCATATGGTAAGGGTTAGGGTTAGGGTTAGAGTTCAGGGCACACTTATGTTTGGGTGAATATTGGGGTTGGGTTTAGTGTTGGGTAAGATGTATTTTTAATATAACACTGAATGGTAGACGCTTGATGGGAAAAAAATTTGGATGTTTTTACATTCTCCATTATAGCCTATGAGATTCATTAGAATGAATGGGCCCATATGGTAAGGGTTAGGGTTAGGGTTAGAGTTCAGGACACACTTATGTTTGGGTGAATATTGGGGTTGGGTTTAGGGTTGGGTAAGATGTATTTTTAATATCTCACTGAATGGTACACTCTTGATGTGGAAAAATTTTGGATGTTTTTCCATTCTCCATTATAGCCTATGAGATTCATTAAAATGAATGGGCCCATATGGTAAGGGTTAGGGTTAGGGTTAGAGTTCAGACACACTTATGTTTGGGTGAATATTGGGGTTGGGTTTAGGGTTGGGTAAGATGTATTTTTAATATCACACTGAATGGTATACGTTTGATGGGAAAATTTTTTGGATGTTTTTCCATTCTCCATTATAGCCTATGAGATTCATTAAAATGAATGGGCGCATATGGTAAGGGTTAGGGTTAGGGTTAGAGTTCAGGACACACTTATGTTTGGGTGAATATTGGGGTTGGGTTTAGGGTTGGGTAAGATGTATTTTTAATATCACACTGAATGGTATACGTTTGATGGTGAAAATTTTTGGATGTTTTTCCATTCTCCATTATAGGCTATGAGATTCATTAGAATGAATGGGCCCATATGGTAAGGGTTAGGGTTAGGGTTAGAGTTCAGGACACACATATGTTTGGGTGAATATTGGTGTTGGGTTTAGGGTTGGGTAAGATGTATTTTTAATATCACACTGAATGGTACACTCTTGATGGGGAAAAATTTTGGATGTTTTTACATTCTCCATTATAGCCTATGAGATTCGTTAGAATGAATGGGCCCATATGGTAAGGGTTAGGGTTAGGGTTAGAGTTCAGGACACACTTATGTTTGGGTGAATATTGGGGTTGGGTTTAGGGTTGGGTAAGATGTATTTTTAATATCACACTGAATGGTACACGCTTGATGGGAAAAATATTTGGATGTTTTTACATTCTCCATTATAGCCTATGAGATTCATTAGAATGAATGGGCCCATATGGTAAGGGTTAGGGTTAGGGTTAGAGTTCAGGACACACTTAAGTTTGGGTGAATATTGGGGTTGGGTTTAGGGTTGGGTAAGATGTATTTTTAATATCACACTGAATGGTACACTCTTGATGGGGAAAAATTTTGGATGTTTTTCCATTCTCCATTATACCCTATGAGATTCATTAGAATGAATGGGCCCATATGGTAAGGGTTAGGGTTAGGGTTAGAGTTCAGGACACACTTATGTTTGGGGGAATATTGGGGTTGGGTTTAGGGTTGGGTAAGATGTATTTTTAATATCACAATGAATGGTATACGCTTGATGGGAAAATTTTTTGGATGTTTTTCCATTCTCCATTATAGCCTATGAGATTCATTAAAATGAATGGGCCCATATGGTAAGGGTTAGGGTTAGGGTTAGAGTTCAGGACACACTTATGTTTGGGTGAATATTGGGGTTGGGTTTAGGGTTGGGTAAGATGTATTTTTAATATCTCACTGAATGGTACACTCTTGATGTGGAAAAATTTTGGATGTATTTCCATTCTCCATAATAGCCTATGAGATTCATTAAAATGAATGGGCCCATATGGTAAGGGTTAGGGTTAGAGTTCAGGGCACACTTATGTTTGGGTGAATATTGGGGTTGGGTTTTGGGTTGGGTAAGATGTATTTTTAATATCTCACTGAATGGTACACTCTTGATGTGGAAAAAATTTGGATGTTTTTCCATTCTCCATAATAGCCTATGAGATTCATTAAAATGAATGGGCCCATATGGTAAGGGTTAGGGTTAGGGTTAGAGTTCAGGGCACACTTATGTTTGGGTGAATATTGGGGTTGGGTTTAGTGTTGGGTAAGATGTATTTTTAATATCACACTGAATGGTAGACGCTTGATGGGAAAAAATTTTGGATGTTTTTACATTCTCCATTATAGCCTATAAGATTCATTAGAATGAATGGGCCCATATGGTAAGGGTTAGGGTTAGGGTTAGAGTTCAGGACACACTTATGTTTGGGTGAATATTGGGGTTGGGTTTAGGGTTGGGTAAGATGTATTTTTAATATCACACTGAATGGTATACGTTTGATGGGAAAATTTTTTGGATGTTTTTCCATTCTCCATTATAGCCTATGAGATTCATTAAAATGAATGGGCCCATATGGTAAGGGTTAGGGTTAGGGTTAGAGTTCAGGACACACTTATGTTTGGGTGAATATTGGGGTTGGGTTTAGGGTTGGGTAAGATGTATTTTTAATATCACACTGAATGGTATACGCTTGATGGAAAAATTTTTTGGATGTTTTTCCATTCTCCATAGTAGCCTATGAGATTCATTAAAATGAATGGGCCCATATGGTAAGGGTTAGGGTTAGTGTTAGAGTTCAGGGCACACTTATGTTTGGGTGAATATTGGGGTTGGGTTTAGTGTTGGGTAAGATGTATTTTTAATATCACACTGAATGGTAGACGCTTGATGGGAAAAAATTTTGGATGTTTTTCCATTCTCCATTATAGCCTATGAGATTCATTAAAATGAATGGGCCCATATGGTAAGGGTTAGGGTTAGGGTTAGAGTTCAGGACACACTTATGTTTGGGTGAATATTGGGGTTGGGTTTAGGGTTGGGTAAGATGTATTTTTAATATCTCACTGAATGGTACACTCTTGATGTGGAAAAATTTTGGATCTTTTTCCATTCTCCATTATAGCCTATGAGATTCATTAAAATGAATGGGCCCATATGGTAAGGGTTAGGGTTAGGGTTAGAGTTCAGGACACACTTATGTTTGGGTGAATATTGGGGTTGGGTTTAGGGTTGGGTAAGATGTATTTTTAATATCACACTGAATGGTACAAGCTTGATGGGGAAAATTTTTGGATGTTTTTCCATTCTCCATTATAGCCTATGAGATTCATTAGAATGAATGGGCCCATATGGTAAGGGTTAGGGTTATGGTTAGAGTTCAGGACACACTTATGTTTGGGTGAATATTGGGGTTGGGTTTAGGGTTGGGTAAGATGTATTTTTAATATCACACTGAATGGTACACTCTTGATGGGGAAAAATTTTGGATGTTTTTCCATTCTCCATTATAGCCTATGAGATTCATTAGAATTAATGGGCCCATATGGTAAGGGTTAGGGTTTAGGGTTAGAGTTCAGGACACACTTATGTTTGGGTGAATATTGGGGTTGGGTTTTGGGTTGGGTAAGATGTATTTTTAATATCTCACTGAATGGTACACTCTTGATGTGGAAAAATTTTGGATGTTTTTCCATTCTCCATAATAGCCTATGAGATTCATTAAAATGAATGGGCCCATATGGTAAGGGTTAGGGTTAGGGTTAGAGTTCAGGGCACACTTATGTTTGGGTGAATATTGGGGTTGGGTTTAGTGTTGGGTAAGATGTATTTTAAATATCACACTGAATGGTAGACGCTTGATGGGAAAAAATTTTGGATGTTTTTACATTCTCCATTATAGCCTATAAGATTCATTAGAATGAATGGGCCCATATGGTAAGGGTTAGGTTAGGGTTAGAGTTCAGGACACACTTATGTTTGGGTGAATATTGGGTTGGGTTTAGGGTTGGGTAAGATGTATTTTTAATATCACACTGAATGGTATACGTTTGATGGGAAATTTTTTTGGATGTTTTTCCATTCTCCATTATAGCCTATGAGATTCATTAAAATGAATGGGCCCATATGGTAAGGGTTAGGGTTAGGGTTAGAGTTCAGGACACACTTATGTTTGGGTGAATATTGGGGTTGGGTTTAGGGTTGGGTAAGATGTATTTTTAATATCACACTGAATGGTATACGCTTGATGGGAAAATTTTTTGGATGTTTTTCCATTCTCCATTATAGCCTATGAGATTCATTAAAATGAATGGGCGCATATGGTAAGGGTTAGGGTTAGGGTTAGAGTTCAGGACACACTTATGTTTGGGTGAATATTGGGGTTGGGTTTAGGGTTGGGTAAGATGTATTTTTAATATCACACTGAATGGTATACGTTTGATGGTGAAAATTTTTGGATGTTTTTCCATTCTCCATTATAGGCTATGAGATTCATTAGAATGAATGGGCCCATATGGTAAGGGTTAGGGTTAGGGTTAGAGTTCAGGACACACATATGTTTGGGTGAATATTGGGGTTGGGTTTAGGGTTGGGTAAGATGTATTTTTAATATCACACTGAATGGTACACTCTTGATGGGGAAAAATTTTGGATGTTTTTACATTCTCCATTATAGCCTATGAGATTCGTTAGAATGAATGGGCCCATATGGTAAGGGTTAGGGTTAGGGTTAGAGTTCAGGACACACTTATGTTTGGGTGAATATTGGGGTTGGGTTTAGGGTTGGGTAAGATGTATTTTTAATATCACACTGAATGGTACACGCTTGATGGGAAAAATATTTGGATGTTTTTACATTCTCCATTATAGCCTATGAGATTCATTAGAATGAATGGGCCCATATGGTAAGGGTTAGGGTTAGGGTTAGAGTTCAGGACACACTTAAGTTTGGGTGAATATTGGGGTTGGGTTTAGGGTTGGGTAAGATGTATTTTTAATATCACACTGAATGGTACACTCTTGATGGGGAAAAATTTTGGATGTTTTTCCATTCTCCATTATACCCTATGAGATTCATTAGAATGAATGGGCCCATATGGTAAGGGTTAGGGTTAGGGTTAGAGTTCAGGACACACTTATGTTTGGGTGAATATTGGGGTTGGGTTTAGGGTTGGGTAAGATGTATTTTTAATATCTCACTGAATGGTACACTCTTGATGTGGAAAAATTTTGGATGTATTTCCATTCTCCATAATAGCCTATGAGATTCATTAAAATGAATGGGCCCATATGGTAAGGGTTAGGGTTAGGGTTAGGGTTAGAGTTCAGGGCACACTTATGTTTGCGTGAATATTGGGGTTGGGTTTTGGGTTGGGTAAGATGTATTTTTAATATCTCACTGAATGGTACACTCTTGATGTGGAAAAAATTTGGATGTTTTTCCATTCTCCATAATAGCCTATGAGATTCATTAAAATGAATGGGCCCATATGGTAAGGGTTAGGGTTAGGGTTAGAGTTCAGGGCACACTTATGTTTGGGTGAATATTGGGGTTGGGTTTAGTGTTGGGTAAGATGTATTTTTAATATCACACTGAATGGTAGACGCTTGATGGGAAAATTTTTTGGATGTTTTTCCATTCTCCATTATAGCCTATGAGATTCATTAAAATGAATGGGCCCATATGGTAAGGGTTAGGGTTAGGGTTAGAGTTCAGGACACACTTATGTTTGGGTGAATATTGGGGTTGGGTTTAGGGTTGGGTAAGATGTATTTTTAATATCACACTGAATGGTATACGCTTGATGGGAAAATTTTTTGGATGTTTTTCCATTCTCCATAGTAGCCTATGAGATTCATTAAAATGAATGGGCCCATATGGTAAGGGTTAGGGTTAGTGTTAGAGTTCAGGGCACACTTATGTTTGGGTGAATATTGGGGTTGGGTTTAGTGTTGGGTAAGATGTATTTTTAATATCACACTGAATGGTAGACGCTTGATGGGAAAAAATTTTGGATGTTTTTCCATTCTCCATTATAGCCTATGAGATTCATTAAAATGAATGGGCCCATATGGTAAGGGTTAGGGTTAGGGTTAGAGTTCAGGACACACTTATGTTTGGGTGAATATTGGGGTTGGGTTTAGGGTTGGGTAAGATGTATTTTTAATATCTCACTGAATGGTACACTCTTGATGTGGAAAAATTTTGGATCTTTTTCCATTCTCCATTATAGCCTATGAGATTCATTAAAATGAATGGGCCCATATGGTAAGGGTTAGGGTTAGGGTTAGAGTTCAGGACACACTTATGTTTGGGTGAATATTGGGGTTGGGTTTAGGGTTGGGTAAGATGTATTTTTAATATCACACTGAATGGTAGACGCTTGATGGGAAAAAATTTTGGATGTTTTTCCATTCTCCATTATAGCCTATGAGATTCATTAAAATGAATGGGCCCATATGGTAAGGGTTAGGGTTAGAGTTCAGGGCACACTTATGTTTGGGTGAATATTGGGGTTGGGTTTAGGGTTGGGTAAGATGTATTTTTAATATCACACTGAATGGTACAAGCTTGATGGGGAGAATTTTTGGATGTTTTTCCATTCTCCATTATAGCCTATGAGATTCATTAGAATGAATGGGCCCATATGGTAAGGGTTAGGGTTATGGTTAGAGTTCAGGACACACTTATGTTTGGGTGAATATTGGGGTTGGGTTTAGGGTTGGGTAAGATGTATTTTTAATATCACACTGAATGGTACACTCTTGATGGGGAAAAATTTTGGATGTTTTTCCATTCTCCATTATAGCCTATGAGATTCATTAGAATTAATGGGCCCATATGGTAAGGGTTAGGGTTTAGGGTTAGAGTTCAGGACACACTTATGTTTGGGTGAATATTGGGGTTGGGTTTTGGGTTGGGTAAGATGTATTTTTAATATCTCACTGAATGGTACACTCTTGATGTGGAAAAATTTTGGATGTTTTTCCATTCTCCATAATAGCCCATGAAATTCATTAGAATGAATGGGCCCATATGGTAAGGGTTAGGGTTAGGGTTAGAGTTCAGGACACACTTATGTTTGGGTGAATATTGGGGTTGGGTTTAGGGTTGGGTAAGATGTATTTTTAATATCACACTGAATGCTACAAGCTTGATGGGGAGAATTTTTGGATGTTTTTCCATTCTCCATTATAGCCTATGAGATTCATTAGAATTAATGGGCCCATATGGTAAGGGTTAGGGTTAGGGTTAGAGTTCAGGACACACTTATGTTTGGGTGAATATTGGGGTTGGGTTTAGGGTTGGGTAAGATGTATTTTTAATATCACACTGAATGGTACACTCTTGATGGGGAAAAATTTTGGATGTTTTTCCATTCTCCATTATAGCCTATGAGATTCATTAGAATGAATGGGCCCATATGGTAAGGGTTAGGGTTAGGGTTAGAGTTCAGGACACACTTATGTTTGGGTGAATATTGGGGTTGGGTTTAGGGTTGGGTAAGATGTATTTTTAATATCACACTGAATGCTACAAGCTTGATGGGGAGAATTTTTGGATGTTTTTCCATTCTCCATTATAGCCTATGAGATTCATTAGAATGAATGGGCCCATATGGTAAGGGTTAGGGTTAGGGTTAGAGTTCAGGACACACTTATGTTTGGGTGAATATTGGGGTTGGGTTTAGGGTTGGGTAAGATGTATTTTTAATATCACACTGTATGGTACACTCTTGATGGGGAAATTTTTTTTGGATGTTTTTCCATTCTCCATTATAGCCTATGAGATTCATTAGAATTAATGGGCCCATATGGTAAGGGTTAGGGTTAGGGTTAGAGTTCAGGACACACTTATGTTTGGGTGAATATTGGGGTGGGGTTTAGGGTTGGGTAAGATGTATTTTTAATATCTCACTGAATGGTACACTCTTGATGTGGAAAAATTTTGGATGTTTTTCCATTCTCCATAATAGCCTATGAGATTCATTAAAATGAATGGGCCCATATGGTAAGGGTTAGGGTTAGGGTTAGAGTTCAGGGCACACTTATGTTTGGGTGAATATTGGGGTTGGGTTTAGTGTTGGGTAAGATGTATTTTTAATATCACACTGAATGGTAGACGCTTGATGGGAAAAAAATTTGGATGTTTTTACATTCTCCATTATAGCCTATGAGATTCATTAGAATGAATGGGCCCATATGGTAAGGGTTAGGGTTAGGGTTAGAGTTCAGGACACACTTATGTTTGGGTGAATATTGGGGTTGGGTTTAGGGTTGGGTAAGATGTATTTTTAATATCTCACTGAATGGTACACTCTTGATGTGGAAAAATTTTGGATGTTTTTCCATTCTCCATTATAGCCTATGAGATTCATTAAAATGAATGGGCCCATATGGTAAGGGTTAGGGTTAGGGTTAGAGTTCAGACACACTTATGTTTGGGTGAATATTGGGGTTGGGTTTAGGGTTGGGTAAGATGTATTTTTAATATCACACTGAATGGTATACGTTTGATGGGAAAATTTTTTGGATGTTTTTCCATTCTCCATTATAGCCTATGAGATTCATTAAAATGAATGGGCGCATATGGTAAGGGTTAGGGTTAGGGTTAGAGTTCAGGACACACTTATGTTTGGGTGAATATTGGGGTTGGGTTTAGGGTTGGGTAAGATGTATTTTTAATATCACACTGAATGGTATACGTTTGATGGTGAAAATTTTTGGATGTTTTTCCATTCTCCATTATAGGCTATGAGATTCATTAGAATGAATGGGCCCATATGGTAAGGGTTAGGGTTAGGGTTAGAGTTCAGGACACACATATGTTTGGGTGAATATTGGGGTTGGGTTTAGGGTTGGGTAAGATGTATTTTTAATATCACACTGAATGGTACACTCTTGATGGGGAAAAATTTTGGATGTTTTTACATTCTCCATTATAGCCTATGAGATTCGTTAGAATGAATGGGCCCATATGGTAAGGGTTAGGGTTAGGGTTAGAGTTCAGGACACACTTATGTTTGGGTGAATATTGGGGTTGGGTTTAGGGTTGGGTAAGATGTATTTTTAATATCACACTGAATGGTACACGCTTGATGGGAAAAATATTTGGATGTTTTTACATTCTCCATTATAGCCTATGAGATTCATTAGAATGAATGGGCCCATATGGTAAGGGTTAGGGTTAGGGTTAGAGTTCAGGACACACTTAAGTTTGGGTGAATATTGGGGTTGGGTTTAGGGTTGGGTAAGATGTATTTTTAATATCACACTGAATGGTACACTCTTGATGGGGAAAAATTTTGGATGTTTTTCCATTCTCCATTATACCCTATGAGATTCATTAGAATGAATGGACCCATATGGTAAGGGTTAGGGTTAGGGTTAGAGTTCAGGACACACTTATGTTTGGGGGAATATTGGGGTTGGGTTTAGGGTTGGGTAAGATGTATTTTTAATATCTCACTGAATGGTACACTCTTGATGTGGAAAAATTTTGGATCTTTTTCCATTCTCCATTATAGCCTATGAGATTCATTAAAATGAATGGGCCCATATGGTAAGGGTTAGGGTTAGGGTTAGAGTTCAGGACACACTTATGTTTGGGTGAATATTGGGGTTGGGTTTAGGGTTGGGTAAGATGTATTTTTAATATCACACTGAATGGTAGACGCTTGATGGGAAAAAATTTTGGATGTTTTTCCATTCTCCATTATAGCCTATGAGATTCATTAAAATGAATGGGCCCATATGGTAAGGGTTAGGGTTAGAGTTCAGGGCACACTTATGTTTGGGTGAATATTGGGGTTGGGTTTAGGGTTGGGTAAGATGTATTTTTAATATCACACTGAATGGTACAAGCTTGATGGGGAGAATTTTTGGATGTTTTTCCATTCTCCATTATAGCCTATGAGATTCATTAGAATTAATGGGCCCATATGGTAAGGGTTAGGGTTATGGTTAGAGTTCAGGACACACTTATGTTTGGGTGAATATTGGGGTTGGGTTTAGGGTTGGGTAAGATGTATTTTTAATATCACACTGAATGGTACACTCTTGATGGGGAAAAATTTTGGATGTTTTTCCATTCTCCATTATAGCCTATGAGATTCATTAGAATTAATGGGCCCATATGGTAAGGGTTAGGGTTTAGGGTTAGAGTTCAGGACACACTTATGTTTGGGTGAATATTGGGGTTGGGTTTTGGGTTGGGTAAGATGTATTTTTAATATCTCACTGAATGGTACACTCTTGATGTGGAAAAATTTTGGATGTTTTTCCATTCTCCATAATAGCCTATGAAATTCATTAGAATGAATGGGCCCATATGGTAAGGGTTAGGGTTAGGGTTAGAGTTCAGGACACACTTATGTTTGGGTGAATATTGGGGTTGGGTTTAGGGTTGGGTAAGATGTATTTTTAATATCACACTGAATGCTACAAGCTTGATGGGGAGAATTTTTGGATGTTTTTCCATTCTCCATTATAGCCTATGAGATTCATTAGAATTAATGGGCCCATATGGTAAGGGTTAGGGTTAGGGTTAGAGTTCAGGACACACTTATGTTTGGGTGAATATTGGGGTTGGGTTTAGGGTTGGGTAAGATGTATTTTTAATATCACACTGAATGGTACACTCTTGATGGGGAAAAATTTTGGATGTTTTTCCATTCTCCATTATAGCCTATGAGATTCATTAGAATGAATGGGCCCATATGGTAAGGGTTAGGGTTAGGGTTAGAGTTCAGGACACACTTATGTTTGGGTGAATATTGGGGTTGGGTTTAGGGTTGGGTAAGATGTATTTTTAATATCACACTGAATGCTACAAGCTTGATGGGGAGAATTTTTGGATGTTTTTCCATTCTCCATTATAGCCTATGAGATTCATTAGAATGAATGGGCCCATATGGTAAGGGTTAGGGTTAGGGTTAGAGTTCAGGACACACTTATGTTTGGGTGAATATTGGGGTTGGGTTTAGGGTTGGGTAAGATGTATTTTTAATATCACACTGAATGGTACACTCTTGATGGGGAAAAATTTTTTGGATGTTTTTCCATTCTCCATTATAGCCTATGAGATTCATTAGAATTAATGGGCCCATATGGTAAGGGTTAGGGTTAGGGTTAGAGTTCAGGACACACTTATGTTTGGGTGAATATTGGGGTGGGGTTTAGGGTTGGGTAAGATGTATTTTTAATATCTCACTGAATGGTACACTCTTGATGTGGAAAAATTTTGGATGTTTTTCCATTCTCCATAATAGCCTATGAGATTCATTAAAATGAATGGGCCCATATGGTAAGGGTTAGGGTTAGGGTTAGAGTTCAGGGCACACTTATGTTTGGGTGAATATTGGGGTTGGGTTTAGTGTTGGGTAAGATGTATTTTTAATATCACACTGAATGGTAGACGCTTGATGGGAAAAAAATTTGGATGTTTTTACATTCTCCATTATAGCCTATGAGATTCATTAGAATGAATGGGCCCATATGGTAAGGGTTAGGGTTAGGGTTAGAGTTCAGGACACACTTATGTTTGGGTGAATATTGGGGTTGGGTTTAGGGTTGGGTAAGATGTATTTTTAATATCTCACTGAATGGTACACTCTTGATGTGGAAAAATTTTGGATGTTTTTCCATTCTCCATTATAGCCTATGAGATTCATTAAAATGAATGGGCCCATATGGTAAGGGTTAGGGTTAGGGTTAGAGTTCAGACACACTTATGTTTGGGTGAATATTGGGGTTGGGTTTAGGGTTGGGTAAGATGTATTTTTAATATCACACTGAATGGTATACGTTTGATGGGAAAATTTTTTGGATGTTTTTCCATTCTCCATTATAGCCTATGAGATTCATTAAAATGAATGGGCGCATATGGTAAGGGTTAGGGTTAGGGTTAGAGTTCAGGACACACTTATGTTTGGGTGAATATTGGGGTTGGGTTTAGGGTTGGGTAAGATGTATTTTTAATATCACACTGAATGGTATACGTTTGATGGTGAAAATTTTTGGATGTTTTTCCATTCTCCATTATAGGCTATGAGATTCATTAGAATGAATGGGCCCATATGGTAAGGGTTAGGGTTAGGGTTAGAGTTCAGGACACACATATGTTTGGGTGAATATTGGGGTTGGGTTTAGGGTTGGGTAAGATGTATTTTTAATATCACACTGAATGGTACACTCTTGATGGGGAAAAATTTTGGATGTTTTTACATTCTCCATTATAGCCTATGAGATTCGTTAGAATGAATGGGCCCATATGGTAAGGGTTAGGGTTAGGGTTAGAGTTCAGGACACACTTATGTTTGGGTGAATATTGGGGTTGGGTTTAGGGTTGGGTAAGATGTATTTTTAATATCACACTGAATGGTACACGCTTGATGGGAAAAATATTTGGATGTTTTTACATTCTCCATTATAGCCTATGAGATTCATTAGAATGAATGGGCCCATATGGTAAGGGTTAGGGTTAGGGTTAGAGTTCAGGACACACTTAAGTTTGGGTGAATATTGGGGTTGGGTTTAGGGTTGGGTAAGATATATTTTTAATATCACACTGAATGGTACACTCTTGATGGGGAAAAATTTTGGATGTTTTTCCATTCTCCATTATACCCTATGAGATTCATTAGAATGAATGGACCCATATGGTAAGGGTTAGGGTTAGGGTTAGAGTTCAGGACACACTTATGTTTGGGGGAATATTGGGGTTGGGTTTAGGGTTGGGTAAGATGTATTTTTAATATCACAATGAATGGTATACGCTTGATGGGAAAATTTTTTGGATGTTTTTCCATTCTCCATTATAGCCTATGAGATTCATTAAAATGAATGGGCCCATATGGTAAGGGTTAGGGTTAGGGTTAGAGTTCAGGACACACTTATGTTTGGGTGAATATTGGGGTTGGGTTTAGGGTTGGGTAAGATGTATTTTTAATATCTCACTGAATGGTACACTCTTGATGTGGAAAAATTTTGGATGTATTTCCATTCTCCATAATAGCCTATGAGATTCATTAAAATGAATGGGCCCATATGGTAAGGGTTAGGGTTAGGGTTAGGGTTAGAGTTCAGGGCACACTTATGTTTGGGTGAATATTGGGGTTGGGTTTTGGGTTGGGTAAGATGTATTTTTAATATCTCACTGAATGGTACACTCTTGATGTGGAAAAAATTTGGATGTTTTTCCATTCTCCATAATAGCCTATGAGATTCATTAAAATGAATGGGCCCATATGGTAAGGGTTAGGGTTAGGGTTAGAGTTCAGGGCACACTTATGTTTGGGTGAATATTGGGGTTGGGTTTAGTGTTGGGTAAGATGTATTTTTAATATCACACTGAATGGTAGACGCTTGATGGGAAAAAATTTTGGATGTTTTTACATTCTCCATTATAGCCTATAAGATTCATTAGAATGAATGGGCCCATATGGTAAGGGTTAGGGTTAGGGTTAGAGTTCAGGACACACTTATGTTTGGGTGAATATTGGGGTTGGGTTTAGGGTTGGGTAAGATGTATTTTTAATATCACACTGAATGGTATACGTTTGATGGGAAAATTTTTTGGATGTTTTTCCATTCTCCATTATAGCCTATGAGATTCATTAAAATGAATGGGCCCATATGGTAAGGGTTAGGGTTAGGGTTAGAGTTCAGGACACACTTATGTTTGGGTGAATATTGGGGTTGGGTTTAGGGTTGGGTAAGATGTATTTTTAATATCACACTGAATGGTATACGCTTGATGGGAAAATTTTTTGGATGTTTTTCCATTCTCCATAGTAGCCTATGAGATTCATTAAAATGAATGGGCCCATATGGTAAGGGTTAGGGTTAGTGTTAGAGTTCAGGGCACACTTATGTTTGGGTGAATATTGGGGTTGGGTTTAGTGTTGGGTAAGATGTATTTTTAATATCACACTGAATGGTAGACGCTTGATGGGAAAAAATTTTGGATGTTTTTCCATTCTCCATTATAGCCTATGAGATTCATTAAAATGAATGGGCCCATATGGTAAGGGTTAGGGTTAGGGTTAGAGTTCAGGACACACTTATGTTTGGGTGAATATTGGGGTTGGGTTTAGGGTTGGGTAAGATGTATTTTTAATATCTCACTGAATGGTACACTCTTGATGTGGAAAAATTTTGGATCTTTTTCCATTCTCCATTATAGCCTATGAGATTCATTAAAATGAATGGGCCCATATGGTAAGGGTTAGGGTTAGGGTTAGAGTTCAGGACACACTTATGTTTGGGTGAATATTGGGGTTGGGTTTAGGGTTGGGTAAGATGTATTTTTAATATCACACTGAATGGTAGACGCTTGATGGGAAAAAATTTTGGATGTTTTTCCATTCTCCATTATAGCCTATGAGATTCATTAAAATGAATGGGCCCATATGGTAAGGGTTAGGGTTAGAGTTCAGGGCACACTTATGTTTGGGTGAATATTGGGGTTGGGTTTAGGGTTGGGTAAGATGTATTTTTAATATCACACTGAATGGTACAAGCTTGATGGGGAGAATTTTTGGATGTTTTTCCATTCTCCATTATAGCCTATGAGATTCATATGAATGAATTGTCCCATATGGTAAGGGTTAGGGTTATGGTTAGAGTTCAGGACACACTTATGTTTGGGTGAATATTGGGGTTGGGTTTAGGGTTGGGTAAGATGTATTTTTAATATCACACTGAATGGTACACTCTTGATGGGGAAAAATTTTGGATGTTTTTCCATTCTCCATTATAGCCTATGAGATTCATTAGAATTAATGGGCCCATATGGTAAGGGTTAGGGTTTAGGGTTAGAGTTCAGGACACACTTATGTTTGGGTGAATATTGGGGTTGGGTTTTGGGTTGGGTAAGATGTATTTTTAATATCTCACTGAATGGTACACTCTTGATGTGGAAAAATTTTGGATGTTTTTCCATTCTCCATAATAGCCTATGAGATTCATTAAAATGAATGGGCCCATATGGTAAGGGTTAGGGTTAGGGTTAGAGTTCAGGGCACACTTATGTTTGGGTGAATATTGGGGTTGGGTTTAGTGTTGGGTAAGATGTATTTTTAATATCACACTGAATGGTAGACGCTTGATGGGAAAAAATTTTGGATGTTTTTACATTCTCCATTATAGCCTATAAGATTCATTAGAATGAATGGGCCCATATGGTAAGGGTTAGGGTTAGGGTTAGAGTTCAGGACACACTTATGTTTGGGTGAATATTGGGGTTGGGTTTAGGGTTGGGTAAGATGTATTTTTAATATCACACTGAATGGTATACGTTTGATGGGAAATTTTTTTGGATGTTTTTCCATTCTCCATTATAGCCTATGAGATTCATTAAAATGAATGGGCCCATATGGTAAGGGTTAGGGTTAGGGTTAGAGTTCACACACTTATGTTTGGGTGAATATTGGGGTTGGGTTTAGGGTTGGGTAAGATGTATTTTTAATATCACACTGAATGGTATACGCTTGATGGAAAATTTTTTGGATGTTTTTCCATTCTCCATAATAGCCTATGAGATTCATTAAAATGAATGGGCCCATATGGTAAGGGTTAGGGTTAGTGTTAGAGTTCAGGGCACACTTATGTTTGGGTGAATATTGGGGTTGGGGTTTAGTGTTGGGTAAGATGTATTTTTATATCACACTGAATGGTAGACGCTTGATGGGAAAAAATTTTGGATGTTTTTCATATTCTCCATTATAGCCTATGAGATTCATTAAAATGAATGGGCCCATATGGTAAGGGTTAGGGCTAGGGTTAGAGTTCAGGACACACTTATGTTTGGGTGAATATTGGGGTTGGGTTTTGGGTTGGGTAAGATGTATTTTTAATATCTCACTGAATGGTACACTCTTGATGTGGAAAAATTTTGGATGTTTTTCCATTCTCCAGTAATAGCCTATGAGATTCATTAAAATGAATGGGCCCATATGGTAAGGGTTAGGGTTAGGGTTAGAGTTCAGGGCACACTTTAGTTTGGGTGAATATTGGGGTTGGGTTTAGTGTTGGGTAAGATGTATTTTTAATATCACACTGAATGGTAGACGCTTGATGGGAAAAAAATTTGGATGTTTTTACATTCTCCATTATAGCCTATAAGATTCATTAGAATGAATGGGCCATATGGTAAGGGTTAGGGTTAGAGTTCAGGACACACTTATGTTTGGGTGAATATTGGGGTTGGGTTTAGGGTTGGGTAAGATGTATTTTTAAATATCACACTGAATGGTATACGTTTGATGGAAAATTTTTTGGATGTTTTTCCATTCTCCATTATAGCCTATGAGATTCATTAGAATGAATGGGCCCATATGGTAAGGGTTAGGGTTAGGGTTAGTGTTCAGGACACACTTATGTTTGGGGGAATATTGGGGTTGGGTTTAGGGTTGGGTAAGATATATTTTTAATATCACACTGAATGGTAGACGCTTGATGGGAAAAAAATTGGATGTTTTTACATTCTCCATTATAGCCTATGAGATTCATTAGAATGAATGGGCCCATATGGTAAAGGGTTAGGGTTAGGGTTAGAGTTCAGGACACACTTATGTTTGGGTGAATATTGGGGTTGGGTTTAGGGTTGGGTAAGATGTATTTTTAATATCACACTGAATGGTATATCGTTTGATGGAAATTTTTTTGGATGTTTTTCCATTCTCCATTATAGCCTATGAGATTCATTAAAATGAATGGGCCCATATGGTAAGGGTTAGGGTTAGGGTTAGAGTTCAGGACACACTTATGTTTGGGTGAATATTGGGGTTGGGTTTAGTGTTGGGTAAGATGTATTTTTAATATCACACTGAATGGTAGACGCTTGATGGGAAAAAATTTTTGGATGTTTTTACATTCTCCATTATAGCCTATAAGATTCATTAGAATGAATGGGGCCCATATGGTAAGGGGTTAGGGTTAGGGTTAGAGTTCAGGACACCACCTTATGTTTGGGTGAATATTGGGGTTGGGTTTTGGGTTGGGTAAGATGTATTTTTAATATCTCACTGAATGGTACACTCTTGATGTGGAAAAATTTTGGATGTTTTTCCATTCTCCATAATAGCCTATGAGATTCATTAAAATGAATGGGCCCATATGGTAAGGGGTTAGGGTTAGGGTTAGAGTTCAGGGCACACTTATGTTTGGGTGAATATTGGGGTTGGGTTTAGTGTTGGGTAAGATGTATTTTAATATCACACTGAATGGTAGACGCTTGATGGAAAAAATTTTGGATGTTTTTACATTCTCCATTATAGCCTATAAGATTCATTAGAATGAATGGGCCCATATGGTAAGGGTTAGGGTTAGGGTTAGAGTTCAGGACACACTTATGTTTGGGTGAATATTGGGGTTGGGTTTAGGGTTGGGTAAGATGTATTTTTAATATCACACTGAATGGTATACGTTTGATGGGAAAATTTTTTGGATGTTTTTCTATTCTCCATTATAGCCTATGAGATTCATTAAAATGAATGGGCCCATATGGTAAGGGTTAGGGTTAGGGTTAGAGTTCAGGACACACTTATGTTTGGGTGAATATTGGGGTTGGGTTTAGGGTTGGGTAAGATGTATTTTTTAATATCACACTGAATGGTATACGTTTGATGGGAAAATTTTTTGGATGTTTTTTCCATTCTCCATTATAGCCTATGAGATTCATTAAAATGAATGGGCCCATATGGTAAGGGTTAGGGTTAGGGTTAGAGTTCAGGACACACTTATGTTTGGGTGAATATTGGGGTTGGGTTTAGGGTTGGGTAAGATGTATTTTTAATATCACACTGAATGGTATACGTTTGATGGGAAAAATTTTTTCGATGTTTTTTCCCATTCCTCCATTATAGCCTATGAGATTCATTAGAATGAATGGGCCCATATGGTAAGGGTTAGGGTTAGGGTTAGTGTTCAGGACACACTTATGTTTGGGGGAATATTGGGGTTGGGTTTAGGGTTGGGTAAGATATATTTTTAATATCACAATGAATGGTATACGCTTGATGGGAAAATTTTTCGATGTTTTTTCCATTCTCCATTATAGCCTATGAGATTCATTAGAATGAATGGGCCCATATGGTAAGGGTTAGGGGTTAGGGTTAGAGTTCAGGGACACACTTATGTTTGGGTGAATATTGGGGTTGGGTTTAGGGTTGGGTAAGATGTATTTTTTAATATCACACTGAATGGTATACGCTTGATGGGAAAATTTTTTGGATGTTTTTCCATTCTCCATTATAGCCTATGAGATTCATTAAAATGAATGGGCCCATATGGTAAGGGTTAGGGTTAGGGTTAGAGTTCAGGACACACTTATGTTTGGGTGAATATTGGGGTTGGGTTTAGGGTTGGGTAAGATGTATTTTTAATATCACACTGAATGGTATTACGTTTGATGGAAAAAATTTTTGGATGTTTTTCCATTCTCCATTATAGCCTATGAGATTCATTAAAATGAATGGGCCCATATGGTAAGGGTTAGCGTTAGGGTTAGAGTTCAGACACACTTATGTTTGGGTGAATATTGGGGTTGGGTTTAGGGTTGGGTAAGATGTATTTTTAATATCACACTGAATGGTATACGTTTGATGGGAAAAATTTTTGGATGTTTTTCCATTCTCCATTATAGCCTATGAGATTCATTAGAATGAATGGGCCCATATGGTAAGGGTTAGGGTTAGGGTTAGTGTTCAGGACACACTTATGTTTTGGGGGAATATTGGGGTTGGGTTTAGGGTTGGGTAAGATGTATTTTTAATATCACACTGAATGGTATACGTTTGATGGGAAAAAAATTTTGGATGTTTTTCCATTCTCCATTATAGCCTATGAGATTCATTAGAATGAATGGGCCCATATGGTGAGGGTTAGGGTTAGGGTTAGAGTTCAGGACACACTTATGTTTGGGTGAATATTGGGGTTGGGTTTAGGGTTGGGTAAGATGTATTTTTAATATCACACTGAATGCTACAAGCTTGATGGGGAGGAAATTTTTGGATGTTTTTCCATTCTCCATTATAGCCTATGAGATTCATTAGAATGAATGGGCCCATATGGTAAGGGTTAGGGTTAGGGTTACAGTTCAGGACACACTTATGTTTGGGTGAATATTGGGGTTGGGTTAGGGTTGGGTAAGATGTATTTTTAATATCACACTGAATGGTACACTCTTGATGGGGAAAAAATTTTGGATGTTTTTCCATTCTCCATTATAGCCTATGAGATTCATTAAAATGAATGGGCCCATATGGTAAGGGTTAGGGTTAGGGTTAGGAGTTCAGACACACTTATGTTTGGGGTGAATATTGGGGTTGGGTTAGGGTTGGGTAAGATGTATTTTTAATATCACACTGAATGGTATAGGTTTGATGGAAAATTTTTTGGATGTTTTTCCATTCTCCATTATAGCCTATGAGATTCATTAGAATGAATGGGCCCATATGGTAAGGGTTAGGGTTAGAGTTTCAGGACACACTTATGTTTGGGTGAATATTGGGGTTGGGTTTAGGGGTTGGGTAAGATGTATTTTTAATATCTCACTGAATGGTACACTCTTGATATGGAAAAATTTTGGATGTTTTTCCATTCTCCATTATAGCCTATGAGATTCATTAAAATGAATGGGCCCCTTATGGTAAGGGTTAGGGTTAGGGTTAGAGTTCAGGGACACACTTATGTTTTGGGTGAATATTGGGGTTGGGTTTAGGGTTGGGTAAGATGTATTTTTAATATCACACTGAATGCTACAAGCTTGATGGGGAAAATTTTTGGATGTTTTTCCATTCTCCATTATAGCCTATGAGATTCATTAGAATGAATGGGCCCCATATGGTAAGGGTTAGGGTTAGGGTTAGAGTTCAGGACACACTAATGTTTGGGTGAATATTGGGGTTGGGTTTAGGGTGGGTAAGATGTATTTTTAATATCACACTGAATGGTACACGCTTGATGGGAAAAAAAATTGGATATTTTTACATTCTCCATTATAGCCTATGAGATTCATTAGAATGAATGGCCCATATGGTAAGGGTTAGGGTTAGAGTTCAGGACACACTTATGTTGTGGTGAATATTGGGGTTGGGTTTAGGGTTGGGTAAGATGTATTTTTTATATCTCACTGAATGGTACACTCTTGATGTGGAAAAATTTTCGATGTTTTTTCCATTCTCCCATTATAGCCTATGAGATTCTTTAAAATGAATGGGCCCATATGGTAAGGGTTAGGGTTAGGGTTAGAGTTCAGGACACACTTATGTTTGGGTGAATATTGGGGTTGGGTTTAGGGTTGGGGTAAGATGTATTTTTAATATCACACTGAATGGTATATACGCCTTGATGGGAAAAATTTTTGGATGTTTTTCCATTCTCCATTATAGCCTATGTAGATTCATTAGAATGAATGGGCCCATATGGTAAGGGTTAGGGTTAGGGTTAGAGTTCAGGACACACTTATGTTTGGGTGAATATTGGGGTTGGGTTTAGGGTTGGGTAAGATGTATTTTTAATATCCACACTGAATGCTACAAGATTGATGGGGAAAATTTTTGGATGTTTTTCCATTCTCCATTATAGCCTATGAGATTCATTAGAATGAATGGGCCCCATATGGTAAGGGTTAGGGTTAGGGTTAGAGTTCAGGACACAACTAATGTTTGGGTGAATATTGGGGTTGGGTTTAGGGTTGGGTAAGATGTATTTTTAATATCACACTGAATGGTACACGCTTGATGGGAAAAAAAATTGGATATTTTTACATTCTCCATTATAGCCTATGAGATTCATTAGAATGAATGGGCCCATATGGTAAGGGTTAGGGTTAGAGTTCAGGACACACTTATGTTTGGGTGAATATTGGGGTTGGGTTTAGGGTTGGGTAAGATGTATTTTTTATATCTCACTGAATGGTACACTCTTGATGTGGAAAAATTTTCGATGTTTTTCCATTCTCCATTATAGCCTATGAGATTCTTTAAAATGAATGGGCCCATATGGTAAGGGTTAGGGTTAGGGTTAGAGTTCAGGATTGGGGTTGGGTTTAGGGTTCGGTAAGATGTATTTTTAATATCACACTGAATGGTATACGCTTGATGGGAAAATTTTTGGATGTTTTTCCATTCTCCATTATAGCCTATGAGATTCATTAGAATGAATGGGCCCATATGGTAAGGGTTAGGGTTAGGGTTAGAGTTCAGGACACACTTATGTTTGGGTGAATATTGGTGTTGGGTTTAGGGTTGGGTAAGATGTATTTTTAATATCACACTGAATGCTGCAAGCTTGATGGGGAAAATTTTTGGATATTTTTACATTCTCCATTATAGCCTATGAGATTCATTAGAATGAATGGGCCCATATGGTAAGGGTTAGGGTTAGAGTTCAGGACACACTTATGTTTGGGTGAATATTGGGGTTGGGTTTAGGGTTGGGTAAGATGTATTTTTTATATCTCACTGAATGGTACACTCTTGATGTGGAAAAATTTTCGATGTTTTTCCATTCTCCATTATAGCCTATGAGATTCTTTAAAATGAATGGGCCCATATGGTAAGGGTTAGGGTTAGGGTTAGAGTTCAGGACACACTTATGTTTGGGTGAATATTGGGGTTGGGTTTAGGGTTGGGTAAGATGTATTTTTAATATCACACTGAATGGTATACGCTTGATGGGAAAATTTTTGGATGTTTTTCCATTCTCCATTATAGCCTATGAGATTCATTAGAATGAATGGGCCCATATGGTAAGGGTTAGGGTTAGGGTTAGAGTTCAGGACACACTTATGTTTGGGTGAATATTGGTGTTGGGTTTAGGGTTGGGTAAGATGTATTTTTAATATCACACTGAATGCTGCAAGCTTGATGGGGAAAATTTTTGGATGTTTTTCCATTCTCCATTATAGCCTATGAGATTCATTAGAATGAATGGGCCCATATGGTAAGGGTTAGGGTTAGGGTTAGAGTTCAGGACACACTTATGTTTGGGTGAATATTGGGGTTGGGTTTAGGGTTGGGTAAGATGTATTTTTAATATCACACTGAATGGTACACTCTTGATGGGGAAAAATTTTGGATGTTTTTCCATTCTCCATTATAGCCTATGAGATTCATTAGAATGAATGGGCCCATATGGTAAGGGTTAGCGTTAGGGTTAGAGTTCAGGACACACTTATGTTTGGGTGAATATTGGGGTTGGGTTTAGGGTTGGGTAAGATGTATTTTTAATATCTCACTGAATGGTACACCCTTGATGTGGAAAAATTTTGGATGTTTTTACATTCTCCATTATAGCCTATGAGATTCATTAGAATGAATGGGCCCATATGGTAAGGGCTAGGGTTAGAGTTCAGGACACACTTATGTTTGGGTGAATATTGGGGTTGGGTTTAGGGTTGGGTAAGATGTATTTTTAATATCTCACTGAATGGTACACTCTTGATGTGGAAAAATTTTGGATGTTTTTCCATTCTCCATTATAGCCTATGAGATTCTTTAAAATGAATGGGCCCATATGGTAATGGTTAGGGTTAGGGTTAGAGTTCAGGACACACTTATGTTTGGGTGAATATTGGGGTTGGGTTTAGGGTTGGGTAAGATGTATTTTTAATATCACACTGAATGGTATACGCTTGATGGGAAAAATTTTTGGATGTTTTTCCATTCTCCATTATAGCCTGTGAGATTCATTAAAATGAATGGGCCCTTATGGTAAGGGTTAGGGTTAGGGTTAGAGTTCAGGACACACTAATGTTTGGGTGAATATTGGGGTTGGGTTTAGGGTTGGGTAAGATGTATTTTTAATATCACACTGAATGGTACACGCTTGATGGGAAAAAAAATTGGATGTTTTTACATTCTCCATTATAGCCTATGAGATTCATTAGAATGAATGGGCCCATATGGTAAGGGTTAGGGTTAGAGTTCAGGACACACTTATGTTTGGGTGAATATTGGGGTTGGGTTTAGGGTTGGGTAAGATGTATTTTTAATATCACACTGAATGGTATACGCTTGATGGGAAAATTTTTGGATGTTTTTCCATTCTCCATTATAGCCTATGAGATTCATTAGAATGAATGGGCCCATATGGTAAGGGTTAGGGTTAGGGTTAGAGTTCAGGACACACTTATGTTTGGGTGAATATTGGGGTTGGGTTTAGGGTTGGGTAAGATGTATTTTTAATATCACACTGAATGCTACAAGCTTGATGGGGAAAATTTTTGGATGTTTTTCCATTCTCCATTATAGCCTATAGATTCATTAGAATGAATGGGCCCATATGGTAAGGGTTAGGGTTAGAGTTAAAGTTCAGGACACACTTATGTTTGGGTGAATATTGGGGTTGGGTTTAGGGTTGGGTAAGATGTATTTTTAATATCACACTGAATGGTACACTCTTTATGGGGAAAAATTTTGGACGTTTTTCCATTCTCCATTATAGCCTATGAGATTCATTAGAATGAATGCGCCCATATGGTAAGGGTTAGGGTTAGGGTTAGAGTTCAGGACACACTTTTGTTTGGGTGAATATTGGGGTTGGGTTTAGGGTTGGGTAAGATGTATTTTTAATATCTCACTGAATGGTACACTCTTGATGTTGAAAAATTTTGGATGTTTTTCCATTCTCCATTATAGCCTAAGAGATTCATGAAAATGAATGGGCCCATATGGTAAGGGTTAGGGTTAGGGTTAGAGTTCAGGACACACTTATGTTTGGGTGAATATTGGGGTTGGGTTTAGGGTTGGGTAAGATGTATTTTTAATATCACACTGAATGCTACAAGCTTGATGGGGAAAATTTTTGGATGTTTTTCCATTCTCCATTATAGCCTATGAGATTCATTAGAATGAATGGGCCCATGTGGTAAGGGATAGGGTTAGGGTTAGAGTTCAGGACACACTTATGTTTGGGTGAATATTGGGGTTGGGTTTAGGGTTGGGTAAGATGTATTTTTAATATCACACTGAATGCTACAAGCTTGATGGGGAAAAAATTTGGATATTTTTACATTCTCTATTATAGCCTATGAGATTCATTAGAATGAATGGGCCCATATGGTAAGGGATAGGGTTAGGGTTAGAGTTCAGGACACTCTTATGTTTGGGTGAATATTGGGGTTGTGTTTAGGATTGGGTAAGATGTATTTTTAATATCACACTGAATGGTACACGCTTGATGGGAAAAAAATTTGGATGTTTTTACATTCTCCATTATAGCCTATGAGATTCATTAGAATGAATGGGCCCATATGGTAAGTGTTAGGGTTAGGGTTAGAGTTCAGGACACACTTAGTTTGGGTGAATATTGGGGTTGGGTTTAGGGTTGGGTTTAGGGTTGGGTAAGATGTATTTTTAATATCACACTGAATGGTATGCGCTTGATGGGAAAAAAATTTGGATGTTTTTCCATTCTCCATTATAGCCTATGAGATTCATTAAAATGAATGGGCCCTTATGGTAAGGGTTAGGGGTAGAGTTCAGGACACACTTATGTTTGGGTGAATATTGGGGTTGGGTTTAGGGTTGGGTAAGATGTATTTTTAATATCACACTGAATGGTACGCGCTTGATGGGAAAAAATTGTGGATGTTTTTCCATTCTCCATTATAGCCTATGAGATTCATTAGAATGAATGGGCCCATATGGTAAGGGTTAGGGTTAGGGTTAGAGTTCAGGACACACTTATGTTTGGGTGAATATTGGGGTTGGGTTTAGGGTTGGGTAAGATGTATTTTTAATATCTCACTGAATGGTACACTCTTGATGTGGAAAAATTTTGGATGTTTTTCCATTCTCCATTATAGCCTATGAGATTCACTAGAATGAATGGGCCCATATGGTAAGCGTTAGGGTTAGGGTTAGAGTTCAGGACACACTTAGTTTGGGTGAATATTGGGGTTGGGTTTAGGGTTGGGTTTAGGGTTGGGTAAGATGTATTTTTAATATCACACTGAATGGTATGCGCTTGATGGGAAAAAAAATTGGATGTTTTTCCATTCTCCATTATAGCCTATGAGATTCATTAAAATGAATGGGCCCTTATGGTAAGGGTTAGGGTTAGGGGTAGAGTTCAGGACACACTTATGTTTGGGTGAATATTGGGGTTGGGTTTAGGGTTGGGTAAGATGTATTTTTAATATCACACTGAATGGTACGCGTTTGATGGGAAAAATTTTTGGATGTTTTTCCATTCTCCATTATAGCCTATGAGATTCATTAGAATGAATGGGCCCATATGGTAAGGGTTAGAGTTCAGGACACACTTATGTTTGGGTGAATATTGGGGTTGGGTTTAGGGTTGGGTAAGATGTATTTTTAATATCACACTGAATGGTACACTCTTGATGGGGAAAAATTTTGGATGTTTTTCCATTCTCCATTATAGCCTATGAGATTCATTAGAATGAATGCGCCCATATGGTAAGGGTTAGGGTTAGGGTTAGAGTTCAGGACACACTTATGTTTGGGTGAATATTGGGGTTGGGTTTAGGGTTGGGTAAGATGTATTTTTAATATCTCACTGAATGGTACACCCTTGATGTGGAAAAATTTTGGATGTTTTTACATTCTCCATTATAGCCTATGAGATTCATTAGAATGAATGGGCCCATATGGTAAGGGTTAGGGTTAGAGTTCAGGACACACTTATGTTTGGGTGAATATTGGGGTTGGGTTTAGGGTTGGGTAAGATGTATTTTTTATATCTCACTGAATGGTACACTCTTGATGTGGAAAAATTTTGGATGTTTTTCCATTCTCCATTATAGCCTATGAGATTCATTAAAATGAATGAGCCCATATGGTAAGGGTTAGGGTTAGGGTTACAGTTCAGGACACACTTATGTTTGGGTGAATATTGGGGTTGGGTTTAGGGTTGGGTAAGATGTATTTTTAATATCACACTGAATGGTATACGCTTGATGGGAAAAATTTTTGGATGTTTTTCCATTCTCCATTATAGCCTATGAGATTCATTAAAATGAATGGGCCCATATGGTAAGGGTTAGGGTTAGGGTTAGAGTTCAGGACACACTTATGTTTGGGTGAATATTGGGGTTGGGTTTAGGGTTGGGTAAGATGTATTTTTAATATCACACTGAATGGTACACGCTTGATGGGAAAAAAATTTGGATGTTTTTACATTCTCCATTATAGCCTATGAGATTCATTAGAATGAATGGGCCCTTATGGTAAGGGTTAGGGTTAGGGTTAGAGTTCAGGACACACTTATGTTTGGGTGAATATTGGGGTTGGGTTTAGGGTTGGGTTTAGGGTTGTGTAAGATGTATTTTTAATATCACACTGAATGGTACACGCTTGATGGGAAAAAAATTTGGATGTTTTTACATTCTCCATTATAGCCTATGAGATTCATGAGAATGAATGGGCCCATATGGTAAGGGTTAGGGTTAGAGTTCAGGACACAGTTATGTTTGGGTGAATATTGGGGTTGGGTTTAGGGTTGGGTAAGATGTATTTTAAATATCACACTGAATGGTACACGCTTGATGGGAAAAAAATTTGGATGTTTTTACATTCTCCATTATAGCCTATGAGATTCATTAGAATGAATGGGCCCATATGGTAAGGGTTAGGGTTAGAGTTCAGGACACACTTATGTTTGGGTGAATATTGGGGTTGGGTTTAGGGTTGGGTAAGATGTATTTTTTATATCTCACTGACTGGTACACTCTTGATGAGGAAAAATTTTGGATGTTTTTCCATTCTCCATTATAGCCTATGAGATTCTTTAAAATGAATGGGCCCATATGGTAAGGGTTAGGGTTAGGGTTAGAGTTCAGGACACACTTATGTTTGGGTGAATATTGGGGTTGGGTTTAGAGTTGGGTAAGATGTATTTTTAATATCACACTGAATGGTATACGCTTGATGGGAAAATTTTTTGGATGTTTTTCCATTCTCCATTATAGCCTATGAGATTCATTAAAATGAATGGGCCCTTATGGTTAGGGTTAGGGTTAGGGTTAGAGTTCAGGACACACTTATGTTTGGGTGAATATTGGGGTTGGGTTTAGGGTTGGGTAAGATGTATTTTTAATATCTCACTGAATGCTACACCCTTGATGTGGAAAAATTTTGGATGTTTTTACATTCTCCATTATAGCCTATGAGATTCATTAGAATGAATGGGCCCATATGGTAAGGGTTAGGGTTAGAGTTCAGGACACACTTATGTTTGGGTGAATATTGGGGTTGGGTTTAGGGTTGGGTAAGATGTATTTTTTATATCTCACTGAATGGTACACTCTTGATGTGGAAAAATTTTGGATGTTTTTCCATTCTCCATTATAGCCTATGAGATTCATTAAAATGAATGAGCCCATATGGTAAGGGTTAGGGTTAGGGTTACAGTTCAGGACACACTTATGTTTGGGTGAATATTGGGGTTGGGTTTAGGGTTGGGTAAGATGTATTTTTAATATCACACTGAATGGTATACGCTTGATGGGAAAATTTTTTGGATGTTTTTCCATTCTCCATTATAGCCTATGAGATTCATTAAAATGAATGGGCCCATATGGTGAGGGTTAGGGTTAGGGTTAGAGTTCAGGACACACTTATGTTTGGGTGAATATTGGGGTTGGGTTTAGGGTTGGGTAAGATGTATTTTTAATATCACACTGAATGGTACACGCTTGATGGGAAAAAAATTTGGATGTTTTTACATTCTCCATTATAGCCTATGAGATTCATTAGAATGAATGGGCCCATATGGTAAGGGTTAGGGTTAGAGTTCAGGACACACTTATGTTTGGGTGAATATTGGGGTTGGGTTTAGGGTTGGGTAAGATGTATTTTTTATATCTCACTGAATGGTACACTCTTGATGAGGAAAAATTTTGGCTGTTTTTCCATTCTCCATTATAGCCTATGAGATTCTTTAAAATGAATGGGCCCATATGGTAAGGGTTAGGGTTAGGGTTAGAGTTCAGGACACACTTATGTTTGGGTGAATATTGGGGTTGGGTTTAGGGTTGGGTAAGATGTATTTTTAATATCACACTGAATGGTATACGCTTGATGGGAAAATTTTTTGGATGTTTTTCCATTCTCCATTATAGCCTATGAGATTCATTAAAATGAATGGGCCCTTATGGTTAGGGTTAGGGTTAGAGTTCAGGACACACTTATGTTTGCGTGAATATTGGGGTGGGGTTTAGGGTTGGGTAAGATGAATTTTTAATATCACACTGAATGCTACAAGCTTGATGGGGAAAATTTTTGTATGTTTTTCCATTCTCCATTATAGCCTATTAGATTCATTAGAATGAATGGCACATATGGTAAGGGTTAGGGTTAGGGTTAGAGCTCAGGACACACTAATGTTTGGGTGAATATTGGGGTTGGGTTTAGGGTTGGGTAAGATGTATTTTTAATATCACACTGAATGGTACACGCTTGATGGGAAGAAAATTTGGATGTTTTTACATTCTCCATTATAGCCTATGAGATTCATTAGAATGAATGGGCCCATATGGTAAGGGTTAGGGGTAGAGTTCAGGACACACTTATGTTTGGGTGAATATTGGGGTTGGGTTTAGGGTTGGGTAAGATGTATTTTTAATATCACACTGAATGGTACGCGCTTGATGGGAAAAAATTGTGGATGTTTTTCCATTCTCCATTATAGCCTATGAGATTCATTAGAATGAATGGGCCCATATGGTTAGGGTTAGGGTTAGGGTTAGAGTTCAGGACACACTTATGTTTGGGTGAATATTGGGGTTGGGTTTAGGGTTGGGTAAGATGTATTTTTAATATCTCACTGAATGGTACACTCTTGATGTGGAAAAATTTTGGATGTTTTTCCATTCTCCATTATAGCCTATGAGATTCACTAGAATGAATGGGCCCATATGGTAAGCGTTAGGGTTAGGGTTAGAGTTCAGGACACACTTAGTTTGGGTGAATATTGGGGTTGGGTTTAGGGTTGGGTTTAGGGTTGGGTAAGATGTATTTTTAATATCACACTGAATGGTATGCGCTTGATGGGAAAAAAAATTGGATGTTTTTCCATTCTCCATTATAGCCTATGAGATTCATTAAAATGAATGGGCCCTTATGGTAAGGGTTAGGGTTAGGGGTAGAGTTCAGGACACACTTATGTTTGGGTGAATATTGGGGTTGGGTTTAGGGTTGGGTAAGATGTATTTTTAATATCACACTGAATGGTACGCGTTTGATGGGAAAAATTTTTGGATGTTTTTCCATTCTCCATTATAGCCTATGAGATTCATTAGAATGAATGGGCCCATATGGTAAGGGTTAGAGTTCAGGACACACTTATGTTTGGGTGAATATTGGGGTTGGGTTTAGGGTTGGGTAAGATGTATTTTTAATATCACACTGAATGGTACACTCTTGATGGGGAAAAATTTTGGATGTTTTTCCATTCTCCATTATAGCCTATGAGATTCATTAGAATGAATGCGCCCATATGGTAAGGGTTAGGGTTAGGGTTAGAGTTCAGGACACACTTATGTTTGGGTGAATATTGGGGTTGGGTTTAGGGTTGGGTAAGATGTATTTTTAATATCTCACTGAATGGTACACCCTTGATGTGGAAAAATTTTGGATGTTTTTACATTCTCCATTATAGCCTATGAGATTCATTAGAATGAATGGGCCCATATGGTAAGGGTTAGGGTTAGAGTTCAGGACACACTTATGTTTGGGTGAATATTGGGGTTGGGTTTAGGGTTGGGTAAGATGTATTTTTTATATCTCACTGAATGGTACACTCTTGATGTGGAAAAATTTTGGATGTTTTTCCATTCTCCATTATAGCCTATGAGATTCATTAAAATGAATGAGCCCATATGGTAAGGGTTAGGGTTAGGGTTACAGTTCAGGACACACTTATGTTTGGGTGAATATTGGGGTTGGGTTTAGGGTTGGGTAAGATGTATTTTTAATATCACACTGAATGGTATACGCTTGATGGGAAAAAATTTTGGATGTTTTTCCATTCTCCATTATAGCCTATGAGATTCATTAAAATGAATGGGCCCATATGGTAAGGGTTAGGGTTAGGGTTAGAGTTCAGGACACACTTATGTTTGGGTGAATATTGGGGTTGGGTTTAGGGTTGGGTAAGATGTATTTTTAATATCACACTGAATGGTACACGCTTGATGGGAAAAAAATTTGGATGTTTTTACATTCTCCATTATAGCCTATGAGATTCATTAGAATGAATGGGCCCTTATGGTAAGGGTTAGGGTTACGGTTAGAGTTCAGGACACACTTATGTTTGGGTGAATATTGGGGTTGGGTTTAGGGTTGGGTTTAGGGTTGTGTAAGATGTATTTTTAATATCACACTGAATGGTACACGCTTGATGGGAAAAAAATTTGGATGTTTTTACATTCTCCATTATAGCCTATGAGATTCATGAGAATGAATGGGCCCATATGGTAAGGGTTAGGGTTAGAGTTCAGGACACAGTTATGTTTGGGTGAATATTGGGGTTGGGTTTAGGGTTGGGTAAGATGTATTTTTAATATCACACTGAATGGTACACGCTTGATGGGAAAAAAATTTGGATGTTTTTACATTCTCCATTATAGCCTATGAGATTCATTAGAATGAATGGGCCCATATGGTAAGGGTTAGGGTTAGAGTTCAGGACACACTTATGTTTGGGTGAATATTGGGGTTGGGTTCAGGGTTGGGTAAGATGTATTTTTTATATCTCACTGAATGGTATACGCTTGATGGGAAAATTTTTTGGATGTTTTTCCATTCTCCATTATAGCCTATGAGATTCATTAAAATGAATGGGCCCTTATGGTTAGGGTTAGGGTTAGGGTTAGAGTTCAGGACACACTTATGTTTGGGTGAATATTGGGGTTGGGTTTAGGGTTGGGTAAGATGTATTTTTAATATCTCACTGAATGCTACACCCTTGATGTGGAAAAATTTTGGATGTTTTTACATTCTCCATTATAGCCTATGAGATTCATTAGAATGAATGGGCCCATATGGTAAGGGTTAGGGTTAGAGTTCAGGACACACTTATGTTTGGGTGAATATTGGGGTTGGGTTTAGGGTTGGGTAAGATGTATTTTTTATATCTCACTGAATGGTACACTCTTGATGTGGAAAAATTTTGGATGTTTTTCCATTCTCCATTATAGCCTATGAGATTCATTAAAATGAATGAGCCCATATGGTAAGGGTTAGGGTTAGGGTTACAGTTCAGGACACACTTATGTTTGGGTGAATATTGGGGTTGGGTTTAGGGTTGGGTAAGATGTATTTTTAATATCACACTGAATGGTATACGCTTGATGGGAAAATTTTTTGGATGTTTTTCCATTCTCCATTATAGCCTATGAGATTCATTAAAATGAATGGGCCCATATGGTGAGGGTTAGGGTTAGGGTTAGAGTTCAGGACACACTTATGTTTGGGTGAATATTGGGGTTGGGTTTAGGGTTGGGTAAGATGTATTTTTAATATCACACTGAATGGTACACGCTTGATGGGAAAAAAATTTGGATGTTTTTACATTCTCCATTATAGCCTATGAGATTCATTAGAATGAATGGGCCCATATGGTAAGGGTTAGGGTTAGAGTTCAGGACACACTTATGTTTGGGTGAATATTGGGGTTGGGTTTAGGGTTGGGTAAGATGTATTTTTTATATCTCACTGAATGGTACACTCTTGATGAGGAAAAATTTTGGCTGTTTTTCCATTCTCCATTATAGCCTATGAGATTCTTTAAAATGAATGGGCCCATATGGTAAGGGTTAGGGTTAGGGTTAGAGTTCAGGACGCACTTATGTTTGGGTGAATATTGGGGTTGGGTTTAGGGTTGGGTAAGATGTATTTTTAATATCACACTGAATGGTATACGCTTGATGGGAAAATTTTTTGGATGTTTTTCCATTCTCCATTATAGCCTATGAGATTCATTAAAATGAATGGGCCCTTATGGTTAGGGTTAGGGTTAGAGTTCAGGACACACTTATGTTTGGGTGAATATTGGGGTGGGGTTTAGGGTTGGGTAAGATGAATTTTTAATATCACACTGAATGCTACAAGCTTGATGGGGAAAATTTTTGTATGTTTTTCCATTCTCCATTATAGCCTATTAGATTCATTAGAATGAATGGCACATATGGTAAGGGTTAGGGTTAGGGTTAGAGTTCAGGACACACTAATGTTTGGGTGAATATTGGGGTTGGGTTTAGGGTTGGGTAAGATGTATTTTTAATATCACACTGAATGGTACACGCTTGATGGGAAGAAAATTTGGATGTTTTTACATTCTCCATTATAGCCTATGAGATTCATTAGAATGAATGGGCCCATATGGTAAGGGTTAGGGTTAGAGTTCAGGACACACTTATGTTTGGGTGAATATTGGGGTTGGGTTTAGGGTTGGGTAAGATGTATTTTTAATATCTCACTGAATGGTACACTCTTGATATGGAAAAATTTTGGATGTTTTTCCATTCTCCATTATAGCCTATGAGATTCATTAAAATGAATGGGCCCTTATGGTAAGGGTTAGGGTTAGGGTTAGAGTTCAGGACACACTTATGTTTGGGTGAATATTGGGGTTGGGTTTAGGGTTGGGTAAGCTGTATTTTTAATATCACACTGAATGGTATACGCTTGATGGGAAAATTTTTTGGATGTTTTTCCATTCTCCATTATAGCCTATGAGATTCATTAAAATGAATGGGCCCATATGGTAAGGGTTAGGGTTAGGGTTAGAGTTCAGGACACACTTATGTTTGGGTGAATTTTGGGGTTGGGTTTAGGGTTGGGTAAGATGTATTTTTAATATCACACTGAATGGTATACGCTTGATGGGAAAAAATTTTGGATGTTTTTCCATTCTCCATTATAGCCTATGAGATTCATTAAAATGAATGGGCCCATATGGTAAGGGTTAGGGTTAGGGTTAGAGTTCAGGACACACTTATGTTTGGGTGAATATTGGGGTTGGGTTTAGGGTTGGGTAAGATGTATTTTTAATATCACACTGAATGGTACACGCTTGATGGGAAAAAAATTTGGATGTTTTTACATTCTCCATTATAGCCTATGAGATTCATTAGAATGAATGGGCCCTTATGGTAAGGGTTAGGGTTAGGGTTAGAGTTCAGGACACACTTATGTTTGGGTGAATATTGGGGTTGGGTTTAGGGTTGGGTTTAGGGTTGTGTAAGATGTATTTTTAATATCACACTGAATGGTACACGCTTGATGGGAAAAAAATTTGGATGTTTTTACATTCTCCATTATAGCCTATGAGATTCATGAGAATGAATGGGCCCATATGGTAAGGGTTAGGGTTAGAGTTCAGGACACAGTTATGTTTGGGTGAATATTGGGGTTGGGTTTAGGGTTGGGTAAGATGTATTTTTAATATCACACTGAATGGTACACGCTTGATGGGAAAAAAATTTGGATGTTTTTACATTCTCCATTATAGCCTATGAGATTCATTAGAATGAATGGGCCCATATGGTAAGGGTTAGGGTTAGAGTTCAGGACACACTTATGTTTGGGTGAATATTGGGGTTGGGTTTAGGGTTGGGTAAGATGTATTTTTTATATCTCACTGAATGGTACACTCTTGATGAGGAAAAATTTTGGATGTTTTTCCATTCTCCATTATAGCCTATGAGATTCTTTAAAATGAATGGGCCCATATGGTAAGGGTTAGGGTTAGGGTTAGAGTTCAGGACACACTTATGTTTGGGTGAATATTGGGGTTGGGTTTAGGGTTGGGTAAGATGTATTTTTAATATCACACTGAATGGTATACGCTTGATGGGAAAATTTTTTGGATGTTTTTCCATTCTCCATTATAGCCTATGAGATTCATTAAAATGAATGGGCCCTTATGGTTAGGGTTAGGGTTAGGGTTAGAGTTCAGGACACACTTATGTTTGGGTGAATATTGGGGTTGGGTTTAGGGTTGGGTAAGATGTATTTTTAATATCTCACTGAATGCTACACCCTTGATGTGGAAAAATTTTGGATGTTTTTACATTCTCCATTATAGCCTATGAGATTCATTAGAATGAATGGGCCCATATGGTAAGGGTTAGGGTTAGAGTTCAGGACACACTTATGTTTGGGTGAATATTGGGGTTGGGTTTAGGGTTGGGTAAGATGTATTTTTTATATCTCACTGAATGGTACACTCTTGATGTGGAAAAATTTTGGATGTTTTTCCATTCTCCATTATAGCCTATGAGATTCATTAAAATGAATGAGCCCATATGGTAAGGGTTAGGGTTAGGGTTACAGTTCAGGACACACTTATGTTTGGGTGAATATTGGGGTTGGGTTTAGGGTTGGGTAAGATGTATTTTTAATATCACACTGAATGGTATACGCTTGATGGGAAAATTTTTTGGATGTTTTTCCATTCTCCATTATAGCCTATGAGATTCATTAAAATGAATGGGCCCATATGGTGAGGGTTAGGGTTAGGGTTAGAGTTCAGGACACACTTATGTTTGGGTGAATATTGGGGTTGGGTTTAGGGTTGGGTAAGATGTATTTTTAATATCACACTGAATGGTACACGCTTGATGGGAAAAAAATTTGGATGTTTTTACATTCTCCATTATAGCCTATGAGATTCATTAGAATGAATGGGCCCATATGGTAAGGGTTAGGGTTAGAGTTCAGGACACACTTATGTTTGGGTGAATATTGGGGTTGGGTTTAGGGTTGGGTAAGATGTATTTTTTATATCTCACTGAATGGTACACTCTTGATGAGGAAAAATTTTGGCTGTTTTTCCATTCTCCATTATAGCCTATGAGATTCTTTAAAATGAATGGGCCCATATGGTAAGGGTTAGGGTTAGGGTTAGAGTTCAGGACGCACTTATGTTTGGGTGAATATTGGGGTTGGGTTTAGGGTTGGGTAAGATGTATTTTTAATATCACACTGAATGGTATACGCTTGATGGGAAAATTTTTTGGATGTTTTTCCATTCTCCATTATAGCCTATGAGATTCATTAAAATGAATGGGCCCTTATGGTTAGGGTTAGGGTTAGAGTTCAGGACACACTTATGTTTGGGTGAATATTGGGGTGGGGTTTAGGGTTGGGTAAGATGAATTTTTAATATCACACTGAATGCTACAAGCTTGATGGGGAAAATTTTTGTATGTTTTTCCATTCTCCATTATAGCCTATTAGATTCATTAGAATGAATGGCACATATGGTAAGGGTTAGGGTTAGGGTTAGAGTTCAGGACACACTAATGTTTGGGTGAATATTGGGGTTGGGTTTAGGGTTGGGTAAGATGTATTTTTAATATCACACTGAATGGTACACGCTTGATGGGAAGAAAATTTGGATGTTTTTACATTCTCCATTATAGCCTATGAGATTCATTAGAATGAATGGGCCCATATGGTAAGGGTTAGGGTTAGAGTTCAGGACACACTTATGTTTGGGTGAATATTGGGGTTGGGTTTAGGGTTGGGTAAGATGTATTTTTAATATCTCACTGAATGGTACACTCTTGATATGGAAAAATTTTGGATGTTTTTCCATTCTCCATTATAGCCTATGAGATTCATTAAAATGAATGGGCCCTTATGGTAAGGGTTAGGGTTAGGGTTAGAGTTCAGGACACACTTATGTTTGGGTGAATATTGGGGTTGGGTTTAGGGTTGGGTAAGCTGTATTTTTAATATCACACTGAATGGTATACGCTTGATGGGAAAATTTTTTGGATGTTTTTCCATTCTCCATTATAGCCTATGAGATTCATTAAAATGAATGGGCCCATATGGTAAGGGTTAGGGTTAGGGTTAGAGTTCAGGACACACTTATGTTTGGGTGAATTTTGGGGTTGGGTTTAGGGTTGGGTAAGATGTATTTTTAATATCACACTGAATGGTACACTCTTGATGGGGAAAAATTTTGGATGTTTTTCCATTCTCCATTATAGCCTATGAGATTCATTAGAATGAATGGGCCCATATGGTAAGGGTTAGGGTTAGGGTTAGAGTTCAGGACACACTTATGTTTGGGTGAATATTGGGGTTGGGTTTAGGGTTGGGTAAGATGTATTTTTAATATCTCACTGAATGGTACACCCTTGATGTGGAAAAATTTTGGATGTTTTTACATTCTCCATTATAGCCTATGAGATTCATTAGAATGAATGGGCCCATATGGTAAGGGTTAGGGTTAGGGTTAGAGTTCAGGACACACTTATGTTTGGGTGAATATTGGTGTTGATTTAGGGTTGGGTAAGGTGTATTTTTAATATCACACTGAATGCTGCAAGCTTGATGGGGAAAATTTTTGGATGTTTTTCCATTCTCCATTATAGCCTATGAGATTCATTAGAATGAATGGGCCCATATGGTAAGGGTTAGGGTTAGGGTTAGAGTTCAGGACACACTTATGTTTGGGTGAATATTGGGGTTGGGTTTAGGGTTGGGTAAGATGTATTTTTAATATCACACTGAATGGTACACTCTTGATGGGGAAAAATTTTGGATGTTTTTCCATTCTCCATTATAGCCTATGAGATTCATTAGAATGAATGGGCCCATATGGTAAGGGTTAGGGTTAGGGTTAGAGTTCAGGACACACTTATGTTTGGGTGAATATTGGGGTTTGGTTTAGGGTTGGGTAAGATGTATTTTTAATATCTCACTGAATGGTACACCCTTGATGTGGAAAAATTTTGGATGTTTTTACATTCTCCATTATAGCCTATGAGATTCATTAGAATGAATGGGCCCATATGGTAAGGGTTAGGGTTAGGGTTAGAGTTCAGGACACACTTTTGTTTGGGTGAATATTGGGGTTGGGTTTAGGGTTGGGTAAGATGTATTTTTAATATCACACTGAATGCTACAAGCTTGATGGGGAAAATTTTTGGATGTTTTTCCATTCTCCATTATAGCCTATGAGATTCATTAGAATGAATGGGCCCATGTGGTAAGGGATAGGGTTAGGGTTAGAGTTCAGGACACACTTATGTTTGGGTGAATATTGGGGTTGGGTTTAGGGTTGGGTAAGATGTATTTTTAATATCACACTGAATGCTACAAGCTTGATGGGGAAAAAATTTGGATATTTTTACATTCTCCATTATAGCCTATGAGATTCATTAGAATGAATGGGCCCATATGGTAAGGGATAGGGTTAGGGTTAGAGTTCAGGACACTCTTATGTTTGGGTGAATATTGGGGTTGTGTTTAGGGTTGGGTAAGATGTATTTTTAATATCACACTGAATGGTACACGCTTGATGGGAAAAAAATTTGGATGTTTTTACATTCTCCATTATAGCCTATGAGATTCATTAGAATGAATGGGCCCATATGGTAAGCGTTAGGGTTAGGGTTAGAGTTCAGGACACACTTAGTTTGGGTGAATATTGGTGTTGGGTTTAGGGTTGGGTTTAGGGTTGGGTAAGATGTATTTTTAATAACACACTGAATGGTATGCGCTTGATGGGAAAAAAATTTGGATGTTTTTCCATTCTCCATTATAGCCTATGAGATTCATTAAAATGAATGGCCCCTTATGGTAAGGGTTAGGGTTAGAGTTCAGGACACACTTATGTTTGGGTGAATATTGGGGTTGGGTTTAGGGTTGGGTAAGATGTATTTTTAATATCACACTGAATGGTACGCGCTTGATGGGAAAAAATTGTGGATGTTTTTCCATTCTCCATTATAGCCTATGAGATTCATTAGAATGAATGGGCCCATATGGTAAGGGTTAGGGTTAGGGTTAGAGTTCAGGACACACTTATGTTTGGGTGAATATTGGGGTTGGGTTTAGGGTTGGGTAAGATGTATTTTTAATATCTCACTGAATGGTACACTCTTGATGTGGAAAAATTTTGGATGTTTTTCCATTCTCCATTATAGCCTATGAGATTCACTAGAATGAATGGGCCCATATGGTAAGCGTTAGGGTTAGGGTTAGAGTTCAGGACACACGTAGTTTGGGTGAATATTGGGGTTGGGTTTAGGGTTGGGTTTAGGGTTGGGTAAGATGTATTTTTAATATCACACTGAATGGTATGCGCTTGATGGGAAAAAAAATTGGATGTTTTTCCATTCTCCATTATAGCCTATGAGATTCATTAAAATGAATGGGCCCTTATGGTAAGGGTTAGGGTTAGGGGTAGAGTTCAGGACACACTTATGTTTGGGTGAATATTGGGGTTGGGTTTAGGGTTGGGTAAGATGTATTTTTAATATCACACTGAATGGTACACTCTTGATGGGGAAAAATTTTGGATGTTTTTCCATTCTCCATTATAGCCTATGAGATTCATTAGAATGAATGGGCCCATATGGTAAGGGTTAGGGTTAGGGTTAGAGTTCAGGACACACTTATGTTTGGGTGAATATTGGGGTTGGGTTTAGGGTTGGGTAAGATGTATTTTTAATATCTCACTGAATGGTACACCCTTGATGTGGAAAAATTTTGGATATTTTTACATTCTCCATTATAGCCTATGAGATTCATTAGAATGAATGGGCCCATATGGTAAGGGTTAGGGTTAGAGTTCAGGACACACTTATGTTTGGGTGAATATTGGGGTTGGGTTTAGGGTTGGGTAAGATGTATTTTTTATATCTCACTGAATGGTACACTCTTGATGTGGAAAAATTTTGGATGTTTTTCCATTCTCCATTATAGCCTATGAGATTCATTAAAATGAATGAGCCCATATGGTAAGGGTTAGGGTTAGGGTTACAGTTCAGGACACACTTATGTTTGGGTGAATATTGGGGTTGGGTTTAGGGTTGGGTAAGATGTATTTTTAATATCACACTGAATGGTATACGCTTGATGGGAAAATTTTTTGGATGTTTTTCCATTCTCCATTATAGCCTATGAGATTCATTAAAATGAATGGGCCCATATGGTAAGGGTTAGGGTTAGGGTTAGAGTTCAGGACACACTTATGTTTGGGTGAATATTGGGGTTGGGTTTAGGGTTGGGTAAGATGTATTTTTAATATCACACTGAATGGTACACGCTTGATGGGAAAAAAATTTGGATGTTTTTATATTCTCCATTATAGCCTATGAGATTCATTAGAATGAATGGGCCCTTATGGTAAGGGTTAGGGTTAGGGTTAGAGTTCAGGACACACTTATGTTTGGGTGAATATTGGGGTTGGGTTTAGGGTTGGGTTTAGGGTTGTGTAAGATGTATTTTTAATATCACACTGAATGGTACACGCTTGATGGGAAAAAAATTTGGATGTTTTTACATTCTCCATTATAGCCTATGAGATTCATGAGAATGAATGGGCCCATATGGTAAGGGTTAGGGTTAGAGTTCAGGACACAGTTATGTTTGGGTGAATATTGGTGTTGGGTTTAGGGTTGGGTAAGATGTATTTTTAATATCACACTGAATGGTACACGCTTGATGGGAAAAAAATTTGGATGTTTTTACATTCTCCATTATAGCCTATGAGATTCATTAGAATGAATGGGCCCATATGGTAAGGGTTAGGGTTAGAGTTCAGGACACACTTATGTTTGGGTGAATATTGGGGTTGGGTTTAGGGTTGGGTAAGATGTATTTTTTATATCTCACTGAATGGTACACTCTTGATGAGGAAAAATTTTGGATGTTTTTCCATTCTCCATTATAGCCTATGAGATTCTTTAAAATGAATGGGCCCATATGGTAAGGGTTAGGGTTAGGGTTAGAGTTCAGGACACACTTATGTTTGGGTGAATATTGGGGTTGGGTTTAGGGTTGGGTAAGATGTATTTTTAATATCACACTGAATGGTATACGCTTGATGGGAAAAATTTTTGGATGTTTTTCCATTCTCCATTATAGCCTATGAGATTCATTAAAATGAATGGGCCCTTATGGTTAGGGTTAGGGTTAGGGTTAGAGTTCAGGACACACTTATGTTTGGGTGAATATTGGGGTTGGGTTTAGGGTTGGGTAAGATGTATTTTTAATATCTCACTGAATGGTACACCCTTGATGTGGAAAAATTTTGGATGTTTTTACATTCTCCATTATAGCCTATGAGATTCATTAGAATGAATGGGCCCATATGGTAAGGGTTAGGGTTAGAGTTCAGGACACACTTATGTTTGGGTGAATATTGGGGTTGGGTTTAGGGTTGGGTAAGATGTATTTTTTATATCTCACTGAATGGTACACTCTTGATGTGGAAAAAATTTGGATGTTTTTCCATTCTCCATTATAGCCTATGAGATTCATTAAAATGAATGAGCCCATATGGTAAGGGTTAGGGTTAGGGTTACAGTTCAGGACACACTTATGTTTGGGTGAATATTGGGGTTGGGTTTAGGGTTGGGTAAGATGTATTTTTAATATCACACTGAATGGTATACGCTTGATGGGAAAATTTTTTGGATGTTTTTCCATTCTCCATTATAGCCTATGAGATTCATTAAAATGAATGGGCCCATATGGTAAGGGTTAGGGTTAGGGTTAGAGTTCAGGACACACTTATGTTTGGGTGAATATTGGGGTTGGGTTTAGGGTTGGGTAAGATGTATTTTTAATATCACACTGAATGGTACACGCTTGATGGGAAAAAAATTTGGATGTTTTTACATTCTCCATTATAGCCTATGAGATTCATTAGAATGAATGGGCCCTTATGGTAAGGGTTAGGGTTAGGGTTAGAGTTCAGGACACACTTATGTTTGGGTGAATATTGGGGTTGGGTTTAGGGTTGGGTTTAGGGTTGTGTAAGATGTATTTTTAATATCACACTGAATGGTACACGCTTGATGGGAAAAAAATTTGGATGTTTTTACATTCTCCATTATAGCCTATGAGATTCATTAGAATGAATGGGCCCATATGGTAAGGGTTAGGGTTAGAGTTCAGGACACACTTATGTTTGGGTGAATATTGGGGTTGGGTTTAGGGTTGGGTAAGATGTATTTTTTATATCTCACTGAATGGTACACTCTTGATGAGGAAAAATTTTGGATGTTTTTCCATTCTCCATTATAGCCTATGAGATTCTTTAAAATGAATGGGCCCATATGGTAAGGGTTAGGGTTAGGGTTAGAGTTCAGGACACACTTATGTTTGGGTGAATATTGGGGTTGGGTTTAGGGTTGGGTAAGATGTATTTTTAATATCACACTGAATGGTATACGCTTGATGGGAAAATTTTTTGGATGTTTTTCCATTCTCCATTATAGCCTATGAGATTCATTAAAATGAATGGGCCCTTATGGTTAGGGTTAGGGTTAGAGTTCAGGACACACTTATGTTTGGGTGAATATTGGGGTGGGGTTTAGGGTTGGGTAAGATGAATTTTTAATATCACACTGAATGCTACAAGCTTGATGGGGAAAATTTTTGGATGTTTTTCCATTCTCCATTATAGCCTATTAGATTCATTAGAATGAATGGCACATATGGTAAGGGTTAGGGTTAGGGTTAGAGTTCAGGACACACTAATGTTTGGGTGAATATTGGGGTTGGGTTTAGGGTTGGGTAAGATGTATTTTTAATATCACACTGAATGGTACACGCTTGATGGGAAGAAAATTTGGATGTTTTTACATTCTCCATTATAGCCTATGAGATTCATTAGAATGAATGGGCCCATATGGTAAGGGTTAGGGTTAGAGTTCAGGACACACTTATGTTTGGGTGAATATTGGGGTTGGGTTTAGGGTTGGGTAAGATGTATTTTTAATATCTCACTGAATGGTACACTCTTGATATGGAAAAATTTTGGATGTTTTTCCATTCTCCATTATAGCCTATGAGATTCATTAAAATGAATGGGCCCTTATGGTAAGGGTTAGGGTTAGAGTTCAGGACACACTTATGTTTGGGTGAATATTGGGGTTGGGTTTAGGGTTGGGTAAGCTGTATTTTTAATATCACACTGAATGGTATACGCTTGATGGGAAAATTTTTTGGATGTTTTTCCATTCTCCATTATAGCCTATGAGATTCATTAAAATGAATGGGCCCATATGGTAAGGGTTAGGGTTAGGGTTAGAGTTCAGGACACACTTATGTTTGGGTGAATATTGGGGTTGGGTTTAGGGTTGGGTAAGATGTATTTTTAATATCACACTGAATGGTACACTCTTGATGGGGAAAAATTTTGGATGTTTTTCCATTCTCCATTATAGCCTATGAGATTCATTAGAATGAATGGGCCCATATGGTAAGGGTTAGGGTTAGGGTTAGAGTTCAGGACACACTTATGTTTGGGTGAATATTGGGGTTGGGTTTAGGGTTGGGTAAGATGTATTTTTAATATCTCACTGAATGGTACACCCTTGATGTGGAAAAATTTTGGATGTTTTTACATTCTCCATTATAGCCTATGAGATTCATTAGAATGAATGGGCCCATATGGTAAGGGTTAGGGTTAGGGTTAGAGTTCAGGACACACTTATGTTTGGGTGAATATTGGTGTTGATTTAGGGTTGGGTAAGGTGTATTTTTAATATCACACTGAATGCTGCAAGCTTGATGGGGAAAATTTTTGGATGTTTTTCCATTCTCCATTATAGCCTATGAGATTCATTAGAATGAATGGGCCCATATGGTAAGGGTTAGGGTTAGGGTTAGAGTTCAGGACACACTTATGTTTGGGTGAATATTGGGGTTGGGTTTAGGGTTGGGTAAGATGTATTTTTAATATCACACTGAATGGTACACTCTTGATGGGGAAAAATTTTGGATGTTTTTCCATTCTCCATTATAGCCTATGAGATTCATTAGAATGAATGGGCCCATATGGTAAGGGTTAGGGTTAGGGTTAGAGTTCAGGACACACTTATGTTTGGGTGAATATTGGGGTTTGGTTTAGGGTTGGGTAAGATGTATTTTTAATATCTCACTGAATGGTACACCCTTGATGTGGAAAAATTTTGGATGTTTTTACATTCTCCATTATAGCCTATGAGATTCATTAGAATGAATGGGCCCATATGGTAAGGGCTAGGGTTAGAGTTCAGGACACACTAATGTTTGGGTGAATATTGGGGTTGGGTTTAGGGTTGGGTAAGATGTATTTTTAATATCACACTGAATGGTACACGCTTGATGGGAAAAAAATTTGGATGTTTTTACATTCTCCATTATAGCCTATGAGATTCATTAGAATGAATGGGCCCTTATGGTAAGGGTTAGGGTTAGGGTTAGAGTTCAGGACACACTTATGTTTGGGTGAATATTGGGGTTGGGTTTAGGGTTGGGTTTAGGGTTGTGTAAGATGTATTTTTAATATCACACTGAATGGTACACGCTTGATGGGAAAAAAATTTGGATGTTTTTACATTCTCCATTATAGCCTATGAGATTCATGAGAATGAATGGGCCCATATGGTAAGGGTTAGGGTTAGAGTTCAGGACACACTTATGTTTGGGTGAATATTGGGGTTGGGTTTAGGGTTGGGTAAGATGTATTTTTTATATCTCACTGAATGGTACACTCTTGATGAGGAAAAATTTTGGATGTTTTTCCATTCTCCATTATAGCCTATGAGATTCTTTAAAATGAATGGGCCCATATGGTAAGGGTTAGGGTTAGGGTTAGAGTTCAGGACACACTTATGTTTGGGTGAATATTGGGGTTGGGTTTAGGGTTGGGTAAGATGTATTTTTCATATCACACTGAATGGTATACGCTTGATGGGAAAATTTTTTGGATGTTTTTCCATTCTCCATTATAGCCTATGAGATTCATTAAAATGAATGGGCCCTTATGGTTAGGGTTAGGGTTAGAGTTCAGGACACACTTATGTTTGGGTGAATATTGGGGTGGGGTTTAGGGTTGGGTAAGATGAATTTTTAATATCACACTGAATGCTACAAGCTTGATGGGGAAAATTTTTGGATGTTTTTCCATTCTCCATTATAGCCTATTAGATTCATTAGAATGAATGGAACATATGGTAAGGGTTAGGGTTAGGGTTAGAGTTCAGGACACACTAATGTTTGGGTGAATATTGGGGTTGGGTTTAGGGTTGGGTAAGATGTATTTTTAATATCACACTGAATGGTACACGCTTGATGGGAAGAAAATTTGGATGTTTTTACATTCTCCATTATAGCCTATGAGATTCATTAGAATGAATGGGCCCTTATGGTTAGGGTTAGGGTTAGAGTTCAGGACACACTTATGTTTGGGTGAATATTGGGGTGGGGTTTAGGGTTGGGTAAGATGAATTTTTAATATCACACTGAATGCTACAAGCTTGATGGGGAAAATTTTTGGATGTTTTTCCATTCTCCATTATAGCCTATTAGATTCATTAGAATGAATGGAACATATGGTAAGGGTTAGGGTTAGGGTTAGAGTTCAGGACACACTAATGTTTGGGTGAATATTGGGGTTGGGTTTAGGGTTGGGTAAGATGTATTTTTAATATCACACTGAATGGTACACGCTTGATGGGAAGAAAATTTGGATGTTTTTACATTCTCCATTATAGCCTATGAGATTCATTAGAATGAATGGGCCCATATGGTAAGGGTTAGGGTTAGAGTTCAGGACACACTTATGTTTGGGTGAATATTGGGGTTGGGTTTAGGGTTGGGTAAGATGTATTTTTAATATCTCACTGAATGGTACACTCTTGATATGGAAAAATTTTGGATGTTTTTCCATTCTCCATTACAGCCTATGAGATTCATTAAAATGAATGGGCCCTTATGGTAAGGGTTAGGGTTAGGGTTAGAGTTCAGGACACACTTATGTTTGGGTGAATATTGGGGTTGGGTTTAGGGTTGGGTAAGCTGTATTTTTAATATCACACTGAATGGTATACGCTTGATGGGAAAATTTTTTGGATGTTTTTCCATTCTCCATTATAGCCTATGAGATTCATTAAAATGAATGGGCCCATATGGTAAGGGTTAGGGTTAGGGTTAGAGTTCAGGACACACTTATGTTTGGGTGAATATTGGGGTTGGGTTTAGGGTTGGGTAAGATGTATTTTTAATATCACACTGAATGCTACAAGCTTGATGGGGAAAATTTTTGGATGTTTTTCCATTCTCCATTATAGCCTATGAGATTCATTAGAATGAATGGGCCCATATGTTAAGGGTTAGGGTTAGGGTTAGAGTTCAGGACACACTTATGTTTGGGTGAATATTGGTGTTGATTTAGGGTTGGGTAAGGTGTATTTTTAATATCACACTGAATGCTGCAAGCTTGATGGGGAAAATTTTTGGATGTTTTTCCATTCTCCATTATAGCCTATGAGATTCATTAGAATGAATGGGCCCATATGGTAAGGGTTAGGGTTAGAGTTCAGGACACACTTATGTTTGGGTGAATATTGGGGTTTGGTTTAGGGTTGGGTAAGAAGTATTTTTAATATCTCACTGAATGGTACACCCTTGATGTGGAAAAATTTTGGATGTTTTTACATTCTCCATTATAGCCTATGAGATTCATTAGAATGAATGGGCCCATATGGTAAGGGCTAGGGTTAGAGTTCAGGACACACTAATGTTTGGGTGAATATTGGGGTTGGGTTTAGGGTTGGGTAAGATGTATTTTTAATATCACACTGAATGGTACACGCTTGATGGGAAAAAAATTTGGATGTTTTTACATTCTCCATTATAGCCTATGAGATTCATTAGAATGAATGGGCCCTTATGGTAAGGGTTAGGGTTAGGGTTAGAGTTCAGGACACACTTATGTTTGGGTGAATATTGGGGTTGGGTTTAGGGTTGGGTTTAGGGTTGTGTAAGATGTATTTTTAATATCACACTGAATGGTACACGCTTGATGGGAAAAAAATTTGGATGTTTTTACATTCTCCATTATAGCCTATGAGATTCATGAGAATGAATGGGCCCATATGGTAAGGGTTAGGGTTAGAGTTCAGGACACAGTTATGTTTGGGTGAATATTGGGGTTGGGTTTAGGGTTGGGTAAGATGTATTTTTAATATCACACTGAATGGTACACGCTTGATGGGAAAAAAATTTGGATGTTTTTACATTCTCCATTATAGCCTATGAGATTCATTAGAATGAATGGGCCCATATGGTAAGGGTTAGGGTTAGAGTTCAGGACACACTTATGTTTGGGTGAATATTGGGGTTGGGTTTAGGGTTGGGTAAGATGTATTTTTTATATCTCACTGAATGGTACACTCTTGATGAGGAAAAATTTTGGATGTTTTTCCATTCTCCATTATAGCCTATGAGATTCTTTAAAATGAATGGGCCCATATGGTAAGGGTTAGGGTTAGGGTTAGAGTTCAGGACACACTTATGTTTGGGTGAATATTGGGGTTGGGTTTAGGGTTGGGTAAGATGTATTTTTAATATCACACTGAATGCTACAAGCTTGATGGGGAAAATTTTTGGATGTTTTTCCATTCTCCATTATAGCCTATGAGATTCATTAGAATGAATGGGCCCATATGGTAAGGGTTAGGGTTAGGGTTAGAGTTCAGGACACACTTATGTTTGGGTGAATTTTGGTGTTGATTTAGGGTTGGGTAAGGTGTATTTTTAATATCACACTGAATGCTGCAAGCTTGATGGGGAAAATTTTTGGATGTTTTTCCATTCTCCATTATAGCCTATGAGATTCATTAGAATGAATGGGCCCATATGGTAAGGGTTAGGGTTAGGGTTAGAGTTCAGGACACACTTATGTTTGGGTGAATATTGGGGTTGGGTTTAGGGTTGGGTAAGATGTATTTTTAATATCACACTGAATGGTACACTCTTGATGGGGAAAAATTTTGGATGTTTTTCCATTCTCCATTATAGCCTATGAGATTCATTAGAATGAATGGGCCCATATGGTAAGGGTTAGGGTTAGGGTTAGAGTTCAGGACACACTTATGTTTGGGTGAATATTGGGGTTTGGTTTAGGGTTGGGTAAGATGTATTTTTAATATCTCACTGAATGGTACACCCTTGATGTGGAAAAATTTTGGATGTTTTTACATTCTCCATTATAGCCTATGAGATTCATTAGAATGAATGGGCCCATATGGTAAGGGCTAGGGTTAGAGTTCAGGACACACTAATGTTTGGGTGAATATTGGGGTTGGGTTTAGGCTTGGGTAAGATGTATTTTTAATATCACACTGAATGGTACACGCTTGATGGGAAGAAAATTTGGATGTTTTTACATTCTCCATTATAGCCTATGAGATTCATTAGAATGAATGGGCCCATATGGTAAGGGTTAGGGTTAGAGTTCAGGACACACTTATGTTTGGGTGAATATTGGGGTTGGGTTTAGGGTTGGGTAAGATGTATTTTTAATATCTCACTGAATGGTACACTCTTGATATGGAAAAATTTTGGATGTTTTTCCATTCTCCATTATAGCCTATGAGATTCATTAAAATGAATGGGCCCTTATGGTAAGGGTTAGGGTTAGGGTTACAGTTCAGGACACACTTATGTTTGGGTGAATATTGGGGTTGGGTTTAGGGTTGGGTAAGATGTATTTTTAATATCACACTGAATGGTATACGCTTGATGGGAAAATTTTTTGGATGTTTTTACATTCTCCATTATAGCATATGAGATTCATTAAAATGAATGGGCCCATATGGTAAGAGTTAGGGTTAGGGTTAGAGTTCAGGACACACTTATGTTTGGGTGAATATTGGGGTTGGGTTTAGGGTTGGGTAAGATGTATTTTTAATATCACACTGAATGGTACACGCTTGATGGGAAAAAAATTTGGATGTTTTTACATTCTCCATTATAGCCTATGAGATTCATTAGAATGAATGGGCCCTTATGGTAATGGTTAGGGTTAGGGTTAGAGTTCAGGACACACTTATGTTTGGGTGAATATTGGGGTTGGGTTTAGGGTTGGGTTTAGGGTTGGGTTTAGGGTTGGGTAAGATGTATTTTTAATATCACACTGAATGGTACACGCTTGATGGGAAAAAAATTTGGATGTTTTTACATTCTCCATTATAGCCTATGAGATTCATTAGAATGAATGGGCCCATATGGTAAGGGTTAGGGTTAGGGTTAGAGTTCAGGACACACTTATGTTTGGGTGAATATTGGGGTTGGGTTTAGGGTTGGGTAAGATGTATTTTTAATATCTCACTGAATGGTACACTCTTGATATGGAAAAATTTTGGATGTTTTTCCATTCTCCATTATAGCCTATGAGATTCATTAAAATGAATGGGCCCTTATGGTAAGGGTTAGGGTTAGGGTTACAGTTCAGGACACACTTATGTTTGGGTGAATATTGGGGTTGGGTTTAGGGTTGGGTAAGATGTATTTTTAATATCACACTGAATGGTATACGCTTGATGGGAAAATTTTTTGGATGTTTTTCCATTCTCCATTATAGCCTAAGAGATTCATTAAAATGAATGGGCCCATATGGTAAGGGTTAGGGTTAGGGTTAGAGTTCAGGACACACTTATGTTTGGGTGAATATTGGGGTTGGGTTTAGGGTTGGGTAAGATGTATTTTTAATATCACACTGAATGGTACACGCTTGATCGGAAAAAAATTTGGATGTTTTTACATTCTCCATTATAGCCTATGAGATTCATTAGAATGAATGGGCCCATATGGTAAGGGTTAGGGTTAGAGTTCAGGACACACTTATGTTTGGGTGAATATTGGGGTTGGGTTTAGGGTTGGGTAAGATGTATTTTTTATATCTCACTGAATGGTACACTCTTGATGTGGAAAAATTTTCGATGTTTTTCCATTCTCCATTATAGCCTATGAGATTCTTTAAAATGAATGGGCCCATATGGTAAGGGTTAGGGTTAGGGTTAGAGTTCAGGACACACTTATGTTTGGGTGAATATTGGGGTTGGGTTTAGGGTTGGGTAAGATGTATTTTTAATATCACACTGAATGGTATACGCTTGATGGGAAAATTTTTGGATGTTTTTCCATTCTCCATTATAGCCTATGAGATTCATTAGAATGAATGGGCCCATATGGTAAGGGTTAGGGTTAGGGTTAGAGTTCAGGACACACTTATGTTTGGGTGAATATTGGTGTTGGGTTTAGGGTTGGGTAAGATGTATTTTTAATATCACACTGAATGCTGCAAGCTTGATGGGGAAAATTTTTGGATGTTTTTCCATTCTCCATTATAGCCTATGAGATTCATTAGAATGAATGGGCCCATATGGTAAGGGTTAGGGTTAGGGTTAGAGTTCAGGACACACTTATGTTTGGGTGAATATTGGGGTTGGGTTTAGGGTTGGGTAAGATGTATTTTTAATATCACACTGAATGCTACAAGCTTGATGGGGAAAATTTTTGGATGTTTTTCCATTCTCCATTATAGCCTATGAGATTCATTAGAATGAATGGGCCCATATGGTAAGGGTTAGGGTTAGGGTTAGAGTTCAGGACACACTTATGTTTGGGTGAATATTGGGGTTGGGTTTAGGGTTGGGTAAGATGTATTTTTAATATCTCACTGAATGGTACACCCTTGATGTGGAAAAATTTTGGATGTTTTTACATTCTCTATTATAGCCTATGAGATTCATTAGAATGAATGGGCCCATATGGTAAGGGCTAGGGTTAGAGTTCAGGACACACTTATGTTTGGGTGAATATTGGGGTTGGGTTTAGGGTTGGGTAAGATGTATTTTTAATATCTCACTGAATGGTACACTCTTGATGTGGAAAAATTTTGGATGTTTTTCCATTCTCCATTATAGCCTATGAGATTCATTAAAATGAATGGGCCCATATGGTAAGGGTTAGGGTTAGGGTTACAGTTCAGGACACACTTATGTTTGGGTGAATATTGGGTTTGGGTTTAGGGTTGGGTAAGATGTATTTTTAATATCACACTGAATGGTATACGATTGATGGGGAAAATTTTTGGATGTTTTTCCATTCTCCATTATAGCCTATGAGATTCATTAGAATGAATGGGCCCATATGGTAAGGGTTAGGGTTAGGGTTAGAGTTCAGGACACACTTATGTTTGGGTGAATATTGGGGTTGGGTTTAGGGTTGGGTAAGATGTATTTTTAATATCACACTGAATGCTACAAGCTTGATGGTTCAAATTTTTGGATGTTTTTCCATTCTCCATTATAGCCTATGAGATTCATTAGAATGAATGGGCCCATATGGTAAGGGTTAGGGTTAGAGTTCAGGACACACTTATGTTTGGGTGAATATTGGGGTTGGGTTTAGGGTTGGGTAAGATGTATTTTTTATATCTCACTGAATGGTACACTCTTGATATGGAAAAATTTTGGATGTTTTTCCATTCTCCATTATAGCCTATTAGATTCTTTAAAATGAATGGGCCCATATGGTAAGGGTTAGGGTTAGGGTTAGAGTTCAGGACACACTTATGTTTGGGTGAATATTGGGGTTGGGTTTAGGGTTGGGTAAGATGTATTTTTAATATCACACTGAATGGTATACGCTTGATGGGAAAAATTTTTGGATGTTTTTCCATTCTCCATTATAGCCTATGAGATTCATTAAAATAAATGGGCCCTTATGGTAAGGGTTAGGGTTAGGGTTAGAGTTCAGGACACACTAATGTTTGGGTGAATATTGGGGTTGGGTTTAGGGTTGGGTAAGATGTATTTTTAATATCACACTGAATGGTACACGCTTGATGGGAAAGAAAATTGGATGTTTTTACATTCTCCATTATAGCCTATGAGATTCATTAGAATGAATGGGCCCATATGGTAAGGGTTAGGGTTAGAGTTCAGGACACACTTATGTTTGGGTGAATATTGGGGTTGGGTTTAGGGTTGGGTAAGATGTATTTTTAATATCACACTGAATGGTATACGCTTGATGGGAAAATTTTTGGATGTTTTTCCATTCTCCATTATAGCCTATGAGATTCATTAGAATGAATGGGCCCATATGGTAAGGGTTAGGGTTAGGGTTAGAGTTCAGGACACACTTATGTTTGGGTGAATATTGGGGTTGGGTTTAGGGTTGGGTAAGATGTATTTTTAATATCACACTGAATGCTACAAGCTTGATAGGGAAAATTTTTGGATGTTTTTCCATTCTCCATTATAGCCTATAGATTCATTAGAATGAATGGGCCCATATGGTAAGGGTTAGGGTTAGGGTTAGAGTTCAGGACACACTTATGTTTGGGTGAATATTGGGGTTGGGTTTAGGGTTGGGTAAGATGTATTTTTAATATCACACTGAATGGTACACTCTTTATGGGGAAAAATTTTGGATGTTTTTCCATTCTCCATTATAGCCTATGAGATTCATTAGAATGAATAGGCCCATATGGTAAGGGTTAGGGTTAGGGTTAGAGTTCAGGACACACTTATGTTTGGGTGAATATTGTGGTTGGGTTTAGGGTTGGGTAAGATGTATTTTTAATATCTCACTGAATGGTACACTCTTGATGTGGAAAATTTTTGGATGTTTTTCCATTCTCCATAATAGCCTATGAGATTCATTAAAATGAATGGGCCCATATGGTAAGGGTTAGGGTTAGGGTTAGAGTTCAGGACACACTTATGTTTGGGTGCATATTGGGGTTGGGTTTAGGGTTGGGTAAGATGTATTTTTAATATCACACTAAATGCTGCAAGCTTGATGGGGAAAATTTTTGGATGTTTTTCCATTCTACATTATAGCCTATGAGATTCATTAGAATGAATGGGCCCATATGGTAAGGGTTAGGGTTAGGGTTAGAGTTCAGGACACACTTATGTTTGGGTGAATATTGGGGTTGGGTTTAGGGTTGGGTAAGATGTATTTTTAATATCTCACTGAATGGTACACTCTTGATGTGGAAAAATTTTGGATGTTTTTCCATTCTCCATTATAGCCTATGAGATTCATTAAAATGAATGGGCCCATATGGTAAGGGTTAGGGTTAGGGTTACAGTTCAGGACACACTTATGTTTGGGTGAATATTGGGTTTGGGTTTAGGGTTGGGTAAGATGTATTTTTAATATCACACTGAATGGTATACGATTGATGGGGAAAATTTTTGGATGTTTTTCCATTCTCCATTATAGCCTATGAGATTCATTAGAATGAATGGGCCCATATGGTAAGGGTTAGGGTTAGGGTTAGAGTTCAGGACACACTTATGTTTGGGTGAATATTGGGGTTGGGTTTAGGGTTGGGTAAGATGTATTTTTAATATCACACTGAATGCTACAAGCTTGATGGGGAAAATTTTTGGATGTTTTTCCATTCTCCATTATAGCCTATAGATTCATTAGAATGAATGGGCCCATATGGTAAGGGTTAGGGTTAGGGTTAGAGTTCAGGACACACTTATGTTTGGGTGAATATTGGGGTTGGGTTTAGGGTTGGGTAAGATGTATTTTTAATATCTCACTGAATGGTACACTCTTGATGTGGAAAATTTTTGGATGTTTTTCCATTCTCCATAATAGCCTATGAGATTCATTAAAATGAATGGGCCCATATGGTAAGGGTTAGGGTTAGGGTTAGAGTTCAGGACACACTTATGTTTGGGTGAATATTGGGGTTGGGTTTAGGGTTGGGTAAGATGTATTTTTAATATCACACTGAATGCTGCAAGCTTGATGGGGAAAATTTTTGGATGTTTTTCCATTCTCCATTATAGCCTATGAGATTCATTAGAATGAATGGGCCCATATGGTAAGGGTTAGGGTTAGGGTTAGAGTTCAGGACACACTTATGTTTGGGTGAATATTGGGGTTGGGTTTTGGGTTGGGTAAGATGTATTTTTAATATCTCACTGAATGGTACACTCTTGATGTGGAAAAATTTTGGATGTTTTTCCATTCTCCATTATAGCCTATGAGATTCATTAAAATGAATGGGCCCATATGGTAAGGGTTAGGGTTACAGTTCAGGACACACTTATGTTTGGGTGAATATTGGGTTTGGGTTTAGGGTTGGGTAAGATGTATTTTTAATATCACACTGAATGGTATACGATTGATGGGGAAAATTTTTGGATGTTTTTCCATTCTCCATTATAGCCTATGAGATTCATTAGAATGAATGGGCCCATATGGTAAGGGTTAGGGTTAGGGTTAGAGTTCAGGACACACTTATGTTTGGGTGAATATTGGGGTTGGGTTTAGGGTTGGGTAAGATGTATTTTTAATATCACACTGAATGCTACAAGCTTGATGGGGAAAATTTTTGGATGTTTTTCCATTCTCCATTATAGCCTATAGATTCATTAGAATGAATGGGCCCATATGGTAAGGGTTAGGGTTAGGGTTAGAGTTCAGGACACACTTATGTTTGGGTGAATATTGGGGTTGGGTTTAGGGTTGGGTAAGATGTATTTTTAATATCTCACTGAATGGTACACCCTTGATGTGGAAAAATTTTGGATGTTTTTACATTCTCCATTATAGCCTATGAGATTCATTAGAATGAATGGGCCCATATGGTAAGGGCTAGGGTTAGGGTTAGAGTTCAGGACACACTTATGTTTGGGTGAATATTGGGGTTGGGTTTAGGGTTGGGTAAGATGTATTTTTAATATCACACTGAATGGTATACGATTGATGGGGAAAATTTTTGGATGTTTTTCCATTCTCCATTATAGCCTATGAGATTCATTAGAATGAATGGGCCCATATGGTAAGGGTTAGTGTTAGTGTTAGAGTTCAGGACACACTTATGTTTGGGTGAATATTGGGGTTGGGTTTAGGGTTGGGTAAGATGTATTTTTAATATCACACTGAATGCTACAAGCTTGATGGGGAAAATTTTTGGATGTTTTTCCATTCTCCATTATAGCCTATAGATTCATTAGAATGAATGGGCCCATATGGTAAGGGTTAGGGTTAGGGTTAGAGTTCAGGACACACTTATGTTTGGGTGAATATTGGGTTTGGGTTTAGGGTTGGGTAAGATGTATTTTTAGTATCACACTGAATGGTACACTCTTTATGGGGAAAAATTTTGGATGTTTTTCCATTCTCCATTATAGCCTATGAGATTCATTAGAATGAATAGGCCCATATGGTAAGGGTTAGGGTTAAGGTTAGAGTTCAGGACACACTTACGTTTGGGTGAATATTGTGGTTGGGTTTAGGGTTGGGTAAGATGTATTTTTAATATCTCACTGAATGGTACACTCTTGATGTGGAAAATTTTTGGATGTTTTTCCATTCTCCATAATAGCCTATGAGATTCATTAAAATGAATGGGCCCATATGGTAAGGGTTAGGGTTAGGGTTAGAGTTCAGGACACACTTATGTTTGGGTGAATATTGGGGTTGGGTTTAGGGTTGGGTAAGATGTATTTTTAATATCACACTGAATGCTGCAAGCTTGATGGGGAAAATTTTTGATGTTTTTCCATTCTCCATTATAGCCTATGAGATTCATTAGAATGAATGGGCCCATATGGTAAGGGTTAGGGTTAGCGTTAGAGTTCAGGACACACTTATGTTTGGGTGAATATTGGGGTTGGGTTTAGGGTTGGGTAAGATGTATTTTTAATATCACACTGAATGGTATACGATTGATGGGGAAAATTTTTGGATGTTTTTCCATTCTCCATTATAGCCTATGAGATTCATTAGAATGAATGGGCCCATATGGTAAGGGTTAGGGTTAGGGTTAGAGTTCAGGACACACTTATGTTTGGGTGAATATTGGGGTTGGGTTTAGGGTTGGGTAAGATGTATTTTTAATATCACACTGAATGCTACAAGCTTGATGGGGAAAATTTTTGGATGTTTTTCCATTCTCCATTATAGCCTATAGATTCATTAGAATGAATGGGCCCATATGGTAAGGGTTAGGGTTAGGGTTAGAGTTCAGGACACACTTATGTTTGGGTGAATATTGGGTTTGGGTTTAGGGTTGGGTAAGATGTATTTTTAGTATCACACTGAATGGTACACTCTTTATGGGGAAAAATTTTGGATGTTTTTCCATTCTCCATTATAGCCTATGAGATTCATTAGAATGAATAGGCCCATATGGTAAGGGTTAGGGTTAAGGTTAGAGTTCAGGACACACTTACGTTTGGGTGAATATTGTGGTTGGGTTTAGGGTTGGGTAAGATGTATTTTTAATATCTCACTGAATGGTACACTCTTGATGTGGAAAATTTTTGGATGTTTTTCCATTCTCCATAATAGCCTATGAGATTCATTAAAATGAATGGGCCCATATGGTAAGGGTTAGGGTTAGGGTTAGAGTTCAGGACACACTTATGTTTGGGTGAATATTGGGGTTGGGTTTAGGGATGGGTAAGATGTATTTTTAATATCACACTGAATGCTGCAAGCTTGATGGGGAAAATTTTTGGATGTTTTTCCATTCTCCATTATAGCCTATGAGATTCATTAGAATGAATGGGCCCATATGGTAAGGGTTAGGGTTAGCGTTAGAGTTCAGGACACACTTATGTTTGGGTGAATATTGGGGTTGGGTTTAGGGTTGGGTAAGATGTATTTTTAATATCACACTGAATGGTACACTCTTGATGGGGAAAAATTTTGGATGTTTTTCCATTCTCCATTATAGCCTATGAGATTCATTAGAATGAATGGGCCCATATGGTAAGGGTTAGGGTTAGAGTTCAGGACACACTTATGTTTGGGTGAATATTGGGGTTGGGTTTAGGGTTGGGTAAGATGTATTTTTAATATCTCACTGAATGGTACACCCTTGATGTGGAAAAATTTTGGATGTTTTTACATTCTCCATTATAGCCTATGAGATTCATTAGAATGAATGGGCCCATATGGTAAGGGTTAGGGTTAGAGTTCAGGACACACTTATGTTTGGGTAAATATTGGGGTTGGGTTTAGGGTTGGGTAAGATGTATTTTTAATATCACACTGAATGTTACACTCTTGATGGGGAAAAATTTTGGATGTTTTTCCATTCTCCATTATAGCCTATGAGATTCATTAGAATGAATGGGCCCATATGGTAAGGGTTAGGGTTAGGTTTAGAGTTCAGGACACACTTATGTTTGGGTGAATATTGGGGTTGGGTTTAGGGTTGGGTAAGATGTATTTTTAATATCTCACTGAATGGTACACCCTTGATGTGGAAAAATTTTGGATGTTTTTACATTCTCCATTATAGCCTATGAGATTCATTAGAATGAATGGGCCCATATGGTAAGGGCTAGGGTTAGAGTTCAGGACACACTTATGTTTGGGTGAATATTGGGGTTGGGTTTAGGGTTGGGTAAGATGTATTTTTAATATCTCACTGAATGGTACACTCTTGATGTGGAAAAATTTTGGATGTTTTTCCATTCTCCGTTATAGCCTATGAGATTCATTAAAATGAATGAGCCCATATGGTAAGGGTTAGGGTTAGGGTTAGAGTTCAGGACACACTTATGTTTGGGTGAATATTGGGGTTGGGTTTAGGGTTGGGTAAGATGTATTTTTAATATCACACTGAATGCTGCAAGCTTGATGGGGAAAATTTTTGGATGTTTTTCCATTCTCCATTATAGCCTATGAGATTCATTAGAATGAATGGGCCCATATGGTAAGGGTTAGGGTTAGGGTTAGAGTTCAGGACACACTTATGTTTGGGTGAATATTGGGGTTGGGTTTAGGGTTGGGTAAGATGTATTTTTAATATCTCACTGAATGGTACACTCTTGATGTGGAAAAATTTTGGATGTTTTTCCATTCTCCATTATAGCCTATGAGATTCATTAAAATGAATGGGCCCATATGGTAAGGGTTAGGGTTAGGGTTACAGTTCAGGACACACTTATGTTTGGGTGAATATTGGGTTTGGGTTTAGGGTTGGGTAAGATGTATTTTTAATATCACACTGAATGGTATACGATTGATGGGGAAAATTTTTGGATGTTTTTCCATTCTCCATTATAGCCTATGAGATTCATTAGAATGAATGGGCCCATATGGTAAGGGTTAGGGTTAGGGTTAGAGTTCAGGACACACTTATGTTTGGGTGAATATTGGGGTTGGGTTTAGGGTTGGGTAAGATGTATTTTTAATATCACACTGAATGCTACAAGCTTGATGGGGAAAATTTTTGGATGTTTTTCCATTCTCCATTATAGCCTATGAGATTCATTAGAATGAATAGGCCCATATGGTAAGGGTTAGGGTTAAGGTTAGAGTTCAGGACACACTTACGTTTGGGTGAATATTGTGGTTGGGTTTAGGGTTGGGTAAGATGTATTTTTAATATCTCACTGAATGGTACACTCTTGATGTGGAAAATTTTTGGATGTTTTTCCATTCTCCATAATAGCCTATGAGATTCATTAAAATGAATGGGCCCATATGGTAAGGGTTAGGGTTAGGGTTAGAGTTCAGGACACACTTATGTTTGGGTGAATATTGGGGTTGGGTTTAGGGTTGGGTAAGATGTATTTTTAATATCTCACTGAATGGTACACTCTTGATGTGGAAAAATTTTGGATGTTTTTCCATTCTCCGTTATAGCCTATGAGATTCATTAAAATGAATGGGCCCATATGGTAAGGGTTAGGGTTAGGGTTAGAGTTCAGGACACACTTATGTTTGGGTGAATATTGGGGTTGGGTTTAGGGTTGGGTAAGATGTATTTTTAATATCACACTGAATGCTGCAAGCTTGATGGGGAAAATTTTTGGATGTTTTTCCATTCTCCATTATAGCCTATGAGATTCATTAGAATGAATGGGCCCATATGGTAAGGGTTAGGGTTAGGGTTAGAGTTCAGGACACACTTATGTTTGGGTGAATATTGGGGTTGGGTTTAGGGTTGGGTAAGATGTATTTTTAATATCTCACTGAATGGTACACTCTTGATGTGGAAAAATTTTGGATGTTTTTCCATTCTCCATTATAGCCTATGAGATTCATTAAAATGAATGGGCCCATATGGTAAGGGTTAGGGTTAGGGTTACAGTTCAGGACACACTTATGTTTGGGTGAATATTGGGTTTGGGTTTAGGGTTGGGTAAGATGTATTTTTAATATCACACTGAATGGTATACGATTGATGGGGAAAATTTTTGGATGTTTTTCCATTCTCCATTATAGCCTATGAGATTCATTAGAATGAATGGGCCCATATGGTAAGGGTTAGGGTTAGGGTTAGAGTTCAGGACACACTTATGTTTGGGTGAATATTGGGGTTGGGTTTAGGGTTGGGTAAGATGTATTTTTAATATCACACTGAATGCTACAAGCTTGATGGGGAAAATTTTTGGATGTTTTTCCATTCTCCATTATAGCCTATGAGATTCATTAGAATGAATAGGCCCATATGGTAAGGGTTAGGGTTAAGGTTAGAGTTCAGGACACACTTACGTTTGGGTGAATATTGTGGTTGGGTTTAGGGTTGGGTAAGATGTATTTTTAATATCTCACTGAATGGTACACTCTTGATGTGGAAAATTTTTGGATGTTTTTCCATTCTCCATAATAGCCTATGAGATTCATTAAAATGAATGGGCCCATATGGTAAGGGTTAGGGTTAGGGTTAGAGTTCAGGACACACTTATGTTTGGGTGAATATTGGGGTTGGGTTTAGGGTTGGGTAAGATGTATTTTTAATATCACACTGAATGCTGCAAGCTTGATGGGGAAAATTTTTGGATGTTTTTCCATTCTCCATTATAGCCTATGAGATTCATTAGAATGAATGGGCCCATATGGTAAGGGTTAGGGTTAGCGTTAGAGTTCAGGACACACTTATGTTTGGGTGAATATTGGGGTTGGGTTTAGGGTTGGGTAAGATGTATTTTTAATATCACACTGAATGGTACACTCTTGATGGGGAAAAATTTTGGATGTTTTTCCATTCTCCATTATAGCCTATGAGATTCATTAGAATGAATGGGCCCATATGGTAAGGGTTAGGGTTAGAGTTCAGGACACACTTATGTTTGGGTGAATATTGGAGTTGGGTTTAGGGTTGGGTAAGATGTATTTTTAATATCTCACTGAATGGTACACCCTTGATGTGGAAAAATTTTGGATGTTTTTACATTCTCCATTATAGCCTATGAGATTCATTAGAATGAATGGGCCCATATGGTAAGGGTTAGGGTTAGAGTTCAGGACACACTTATGTTTGGGTGAATATTGGGGTTGGGTTTAGGGTTGGGTAAGATGTATTTTTAATATCACACTGAATGTTACACTCTTGATGGGGAAAAATTTTGGATGTTTTTCCATTCTCCATTATAGCCTATGAGATTCATTAGAATGAATGGGCCCATATGGTAAGGGTTAGGGTTAGGTTTAGAGTTCAGGACACACTTATGTTTGGGTGAATATTGGGGTTGGGTTTAGGGTTGGGTAAGATGTATTTTTAATATCTCACTGAATGGTACACCCTTGATGTGGAAAAATTTTGGATGTTTTTACATTCTCCATTATAGCCTATGAGATTCATTAGAATGAATGGGCCCATATGGTAAGGGCTATGGTTAGAGTTCAGGACACACTTATGTTTGGGTGAATATTGGGGTTGGGTTTAGGGTTGGGTAAGATGTATTTTTAATATCTCACTGAATGGTACACTCTTGATGTGGAAAAATTTTGGATGTTTTTCCATTCTCCGTTATAGCCTATGAGATTCATTAAAATGAATGGGCCCATATGGTAAGGGTTAGGGTTAGGGTTAGAGTTCAGGACACACTTATGTTTGGGTGAATATTGGGGTTGGGTTTAGGGTTGGGTAAGATGTATTTTTAATATCACACTGAATGCTGCAAGCTTGATGGGGAAAATTTTTGGATGTTTTTCCATTCTCCATTATAGCCTATGAGATTCATTAGAATGAATGGGCCCATATGGTAAGGGTTAGGGTTAGGGTTAGAGTTCAGGACACACTTATGTTTGGGTGAATATTGGGGTTGGGTTTAGGGTTGGGTAAGATGTATTTTTAATATCTCACTGAATGGTACACTCTTGATGTGGAAAAATTTTGGATGTTTTTCCATTCTCCATTATAGCCTATGAGATTCATTAAAATGAATGGGCCCATATGGTAAGGGTTAGGGTTAGGGTTACAGTTCAGGACACACTTATGTTTGGGTGAATATTGGGTTTGGGTTTAGGGTTGGGTAAGATGTATTTTTAATATCACACTGAATGGTATACGATTGATGGGGAAAATTTTTGGATGTTTTTCCATTCTCCATTATAGCCTATGAGATTCATTAGAATGAATGGGCCCATATGGTAAGGGTTAGGGTTAGGGTTAGAGTTCAGGACACACTTATGTTTGGGTGAATATTGGGGTTGGGTTTAGGGTTGGGTAAGATGTATTTTTAATATCACACTGAATGCTACAAGCTTGATGGGGAAAATTTTTGGATGTTTTTCCATTCTCCATTATAGCCTATAGATTCATTAGAATGAATGGGCCCATATGGTAAGGGTTAGGGTTAGGGTTAGAGTTCAGGACACACTTATGTTTGGGTGAATATTGGGGTTGGGTTTAGGGTTGGGTAAGATGTATTTTTAATATCTCACTGAATGGTACACTCTTGATGTGGAAAATTTTTGGATGTTTTTCCATTCTCCATAATAGCCTATGAGATTCATTAAAATGAATGGGCCCATATGGTAAGGGTTAGGGTTAAGGTTAGAGTTCAGGACACACTTATGTTTGGGTGAATATTGGGGTTGGGTTTAGGGTTGGGTAAGATGTATTTTTAATATCACACTGAATGCTGCAAGCTTGATGGGGAAAATTTTTGGATGTTTTTCCATTCTCCATTATAGCCTATGAGATTCATTAGAATGAATGGGCCCATATGGTAAGGGTTAGGGTTAGGGTTAGGGTTAGAGTTCAGGACACACTTATGTTTGGGTGAATATTGGGGTTGGGTTTAGGGTTGGGTAAGATGTATTTTTAATATCTCACTGAATGGTACACTCTTGATGTGGAAAAATTTTGGATGTTTTTCCATTCTCCATTATAGCCTATGAGATTCATTAAAATGAATGGGCCCATATGGTAAGGGTTAGGGTTAGGGTTACAGTTCAGGACACACTTATGTTTGGGTGAATATTGGGTTTGGGTTTAGGGTTGGGTAAGATGTATTTTTAATATCACACTGAATGGTATACGATTGATGGGGAAAATTTTTGGATGTTTTTCCATTCTCCATTATAGCCTATGAGATTCATTAGAATGAATGGGCCCATATGGTAAGGGTTAGGGTTAGGGTTAGGGTTAGAGTTCAGGACACACTTATGTTTGGGTGAATATTGGGGTTGGGTTTAGGGTTGGGTAAGATGTATTTTTTATATCACACTGAATGCTACAAGCTTGATGGGGAAAATTTTTGGATGTTTTTCCATTCTCCATTATAGCCTATAGATTCATTAGAATAAATGGGCCCATATGGTAAGGGTTAGGGTTAGGGTTAGAGTTCAGGACACACTTATGTTTGGGTGAATATTGGGGTTGGGTTTAGGGTTGGGTAAGATGTATTTTTAATATCTAACTGAATGGTACACTCTTGATGTGGAAAATTTTTGGATGTTTTTCCATTCTCCATAATAGCCTATGAGATTCATTAAAATGAATGGGCCCATATGGTAAGGGTTAGGGTTAGGGTTACAGTTCAGGACACACTTATGTTTGGGTGAATATTGGGTTTGGGTTTAGGGTTGGGTAAGATGTATTTTTAATATCACACTGAATGGTATACGATTGATGGGGAAAATTTTTGGATGTTTTTCCATTCTCCATTATAGCCTATGAGATTCATTAGAATGAATGGGCCCATATGGTAAGGGTTAGGGTTAGGGTTAGAGTTCAGGACACACTTATGTTTGGGTGAATATTGGGGTTGGGTTTAGGGTTGGGTAAGATGTATTTTTAATATCTCACTGAATGGTACACTCTTGATGTGGAAAAATTTTGGATGTTTTTCCATTCTCCATTATAGCCTATGAGATTCATTAAAATGAATGGGCCCATATGGTAAGGGTTAGGGTTAGGGTTACAGTTCAGGACACACTTATGTTTGGGTGAATATTGGGTTTGGGTTTAGGGTTGGGTAAGATGTATTTTTAATATCACACTGAATGGTATACGATTGATGGGGAAAATTTTTGGATGTTTTTCCATTCTCCATTATAGCCTATGAGATTCATTAGAATGAATGGGCCCATATGGTAAGGGTTAGGGTTAGGGTTAGAGTTCAGGACACACTTATGTTTGGGTGAATATTGGGGTTGGGTTTAGGGTTGGGTAAGATGTATTTTTAATATCACACTGAATGCTACAAGCTTGATGGGGAAAATTTTTGGATGTTTTTCCATTCTCCATTATAGCCTATAGATTCATTAGAATGAATGGGCCCATATGGTAAGGGTTAGGGTTAGGGTTAGAGTTCAGGACACACTTATGTTTGGGTGAATATTGGGGTTGGGTTTAGGGTTGGGTAAGATGTATTTTTAATATCTCACTGAATGGTACACTCTTGATGTGGAAAATTTTTGGATGTTTTTCCATTCTCCATAATAGCCTATGAGATTCATTAAAATGAATGGGCCCATATGGTAAGGGTTAGGGTTAGGGTTAGAGTTCAGGACACACTTATGTTTGGGTGAATATTGGGGTTGGGTTTAGGGTTGGGTAAGATGTATTTTTAATATCACACTGAATGCTGCAAGCTTGATGGGGAAAATTTTTGGATGTTTTTCCATTCTCCATTATAGCCTATGAGATTCATTAGAATGAATGGGCCCATATGGTAAGGGTTAGGGTTAGGGTTAGGGTTAGAGTTCAGGACACACTTATGTTTGGGTGAATATTGGGGTTGGGTTTAGGGTTGGGTAAGATGTATTTTTAATATCTCACTGAATGGTACACTCTTGATGTGGAAAAATTTTGGATGTTTTTCCATTCTCCATTATAGCCTATGAGATTCATTAAAATGAATGGGCCCATATGGTAAGGGTTAGGGTTAGGGTTACAGTTCAGGACACACTTATGTTTGGGTGAATATTGGGTTTGGGTTTAGGGTTGGGTAAGATGTATTTTTAATATCACACTGAATGGTATACGATTGATGGGGAAAATTTTTGGATGTTTTTCCATTCTCCATTATAGCCTATGAGATTCATTAGAATGAATGGGCCCATATGGTAAGGGTTAGGGTTAGGGTTAGAGTTCAGGACACACTTATGTTTGGGTGAATATTGGGGTTGGGTTTAGGGTTGGGTAAGATGTATTTTTTATATCACACTGAATGCTACAAGCTTGATGGGGAAAATTTTTGGATGTTTTTCCATTCTCCATTATAGCCTATAGATTCATTAGAATGAATGGGCCCATATGGTAAGGGTTAGGGTTAGGGTTAGAGTTCAGGACACACTTATGTTTGGGTGAATATTGGGGTTGGGTTTAGGGTTGGGTAAGATGTATTTTTAATATCTAACTGAATGGTACACTCTTGATGTGGAAAATTTTTGGATGTTTTTCCATTCTCCATAATAGCCTATGAGATTCATTAAAATGAATGGGCCCATATGGTAAGGGTTAGGGTTAGGGTTACAGTTCAGGACACACTTATGTTTGGGTGAATATTGGGTTTGGGTTTAGGGTTGGGTAAGATGTATTTTTAATATCACACTGAATGGTATACGATTGATGGGGAAAATTTTTGGATGTTTTTCCATTCTCCATTATAGCCTATGAGATTCATTAGAATGAATGGGCCCATATGGTAAGGGTTAGGGTTAGGGTTAGAGTTCAGGACACACTTATGTTTGGGTGAATATTGGGGTTGGGTTTAGGGTTGGGTAAGATGTATTTTTAATATCACACTGAATGCTACAAGCTTGATGGGGAAAATTTTTGGATGTTTTTCCATTCTCCATTATAGCCTATAGATTCATTAGAATGAATGGGCCCATATGGTAAGGGTTAGGGTTAGAGTTCAGGACACACTTATGTTTGGGTGAATATTGGGTTTGGGTTTAGTGTTGGGTAAGATGTATTTTTAGTATCACACTGAATGGTACACTCTTTATGGGGAAAAATTTTGGATGTTTTTCCATTCTCCATTATAGCCTATGAGATTCATTAGAATGAATAGGCCCATATGGTAAGGGTTAGGGTTAAGGTTAGAGTTCAGGACACACTTATGTTTGGGTGAATATTGTGGTTGGGTTTAGGGTTAGGTAAGATGTATTTTTAATATCTCACTGAATGGTACACTCTTGATGTGGAAAATTTTTGGATGTTTTTCCATTCTCCATAATAGCCTATGAGATTCATTAAAATGAATGGGCCCGTATGGTAAGGGTTAGGGTTAGGGTTAGAGTTCAGGACACACTTATGTTTGGGTGAATATTGGGGTTGGGTTTAGGGTTGGGTAAGATGTATTTTTAATATCACACTGAATGCTGCAAGCTTGATGGGGAAAATTTGTGGATGTTTTTCCATTCTCCATTATAGCCTATGAGATTCATTAGAATGAATGGGCCCATATGGTAAGGGTTAGGGTTAGCGTTAGAGTTCAGGACACACTTATGTTTGGGTGAATATTGGGGTTGGGTTTAGGGTTGGGTAAGATGTATTTTTAATATCACACTGAATGGTACACTCTTGATGGGGAAAAATTTTGGATGTTTTTCCATTCTCCATTATAGCCTATGAGATTCATTAGAATGAATGGGCCCATATGGTAAGGGTTAGGGTTAGGGTTAGAGTTCAGGACACACTTATGTTTGGGTGAATATTGGGGTTGGGTTTAGGGTTGGGTAAGATGTATTTTTAATATCTCACTGAATGGTACACCCTTGATGTGGAAAAATTTTGGATGTTTTTACATTCTCCATTATAGCCTATGAGATTCATTAGAATGAATGGGCCCATATGGTAAGGGTTAGGGTTAGAGTTCAGGACACACTTATGTTTGGGTGAATATTGGGGTTGGGTTTAGGGTTGGGTAAGATGTATTTTTAATATCACACTGAATGTTACACTCTTGATGGGGAAAAATTTTGGATGTTTTTCCATTCTCCATTATAGCCTATGAGATTCATTAGAATGAATGGGCCCATATGGTAAGGGTTAGGGTTAGAGTTCAGGACACACTTATGTTTGGGTGAATATTGGGGTTGGGTTTAGGGTTGGGTAAGATGTATTTTTAATATCTCACTGAATGGTATACCCTTGATGTGGAAAAATTTTGGATGTTTTTACATTCTCCATTATAGCCTATGAGATTCATTAGAATGAATGGGCCCATATGGTAAGGGCTAGGGTTAGAGTTCAGGACACACTTATGTTTGGGTGAATATTGGGGTTGGGTTTAGGGTTGGGTAAGATGTATTTTTAATATCTCACTGAATGGTACACTCTTGATGTGGAAAAATTTTGGATGTTTTTCCATTCTCCATTATAGCCTATGAGATTCATTAAAATGAATGGGCCCATATGGTAAGGGTTAGGGTTAGGGTTACAGTTCAGGACACACTTATGTTTGGGTGAATATTGGGTTTGGGTTTAGGGTTGGGTAAGATGTATTTTTAATATCACACTGAATGGTATACGATTGATGGGGAAAATTTTTGGATGTTTTTCCATTCTCCATTATAGCCTATGAGATTCATTAGAATGAATGGGCCCATATGGTAAGGTTTAGGGTTAGGGTTAGAGTTCAGGACACACTAATGTTTGGGTGTATATTGGGGTTGGGTTTAGGGTTGGGTAAGATGTATTTTTAATATCTCTCTCTCTCTCTCTCGGCTTGGCTTCGCGAACGAAGATTTAAGAAGGGTGCAATAGTCCACGTTTGCTGCAGGCTCGCTGGTGGCTGACAAGACCAATGTGGGACAGGCAGGTCCGGCCACAGCGGCTGCAGGGAAAAGTCTGATTTAGGGTTGGTCCTGTAGCAGTGCGATTCTTCCTCAATCTCCTTTTGTCCTCAAGACCAGCTATGCGTCTGTTCTCAAAGGAAGAGACAGCCTGGTGGATGGTGTGCCTCCATGCTTTGCGATCTGAGGCTTGGTCAGACCACTGGTGATGGTTGATGTGACAGGTGCTAAGGGATTTCTTCAAGGAGTCCTTGTACCTCTTCTTTGGTGCCCCTCTATTTCGATGGCCGGTGGAGAGTTCGCCATACAGGGCAATCTTGGGAAGGCGGTGGTTTTCCATCCTAGAAATATGCCCTGCCCAGCGCAGCTGCGTCTTCAACAGCAGTGCCTCGATGCTGGTAACCTCTGCCCGCTTGAGGACTTCAGTGTTGGTCACAAAGTCACTCCAGTGGATGTTGAGGATGGTGCGAAGGCAGCGCTGATGAAAGCGCTCAAGGAGTCGCAGGTGATGACGGTATAAAACCCACGATTCGGAGCCATAGATGAGGGTTGTCATCACAACCGCTTTGTAAACATTGATCTTTGTGCCTTTTTTCAGATGCTTGTTGCTCCACACTCTTTTGTGCAGTCGGCCAAATGCACGGTTTGCCTTTGCCAGCCTGTTGTCAATCTCCTTGTCGATCTTGGCATCTGAGGAGATGATGCACCCCAGGTAGCTGAACTGTTGTCTGTCTTCAGAACTGATTCACCCACAGTGATGCAGGGAGGGTGATAATCTTCCTGGGGTGCAGGCTGGTGGAGAACTTCTGTCTTCTTCAGACTAAATTCTAGGCCGAATAGCTTGGCAGCCTCTGCAAAGCAGGACGTCATATGCTGCAGAGCTGATACCGAGTGGGAGACGAGTGCAGCATCATCAGCAAACAGTAGCTCTCGGATGAGTTTTTCCATTGTCTTGGAGTGTGCCTTTAGTCGCCTCAGGTTGAACAGGCTGCCATCGGTGCGATAGCGGATGTAGACACCATCGTCCTCATCTAAATCTACTGCGGCTCTTTGAAGCATCATGCTAAAGAAGATCGTAAAGAGAGTTGGCGCGAGAACGCAGCCTTGCTTTACACCTGTGCCTATTGGGAAGGGCTCCGAGAGGTCGTTGCAGTGTCTGACTTGGCCTCGCTGGTCTTCGTGTAGCTGGATGATCATGCTGAGGAACCTTGGGGGACATCCTAAACGTTCCAAGATTTGCCACAGGCCTTTCCTGCTAACGGTATCGAAAGCTTTGGTAAGGTCGACAAAAGTCACATACAGACCCTTGTTCTGTTCCCTGCATTTCTCTTGGAGCTGCCTGAGAACAAATACCATGTCGGTGGTGCTCCTGTTAGCTCTGAAGCCGCACTGGCTCTCTGGGAGGAGTTCTTCTGCAATGGTGGGCACCAGTCTGTTCAGGAGTATTCTGGCAAGGATTTTGCCTGCGATGGAGAGCAGGGTTATCCCTCGGTAGTTGGAGCAGTCTGACTTTTCCCCTTTGTTCTTGTATAGGGTGATGATGATTGCATCGCGAAAGTCCTGTGGTAATTTGCCTTGTTCCCAGCAGGTGACAAGTACTTTGTGAAGTGAGCTATGTAGTACTGTGCCCCCATGCTTCCAGATCTCTGGTGGAATTCCATCAACTCCTGCTGCCTTGCCACTTTTCAGTTGCTTGATGGCTTTAACAGTCTCTTCTAGGGTGGGGATCTCATCCAACTCTGTTTTCACCGGTTGAAGTGGGGTGAGGTGGATTGCTGAATCTTGAACTACGCGGTTGGCACTGAAGAGAACCTGAAAATACTCTGACCACCGGTTCAGTATGGATGCCTTGTCTGTGAGGAGCACTTGGCCGTCTGCACTATGCAAGGGACTCTGAGCCTGATATGATGGACCATATACTGCCTTCAGGGCTTCTTAGAACCCTCTTAAATCACCAGTGTCTGCACACAGCTGGGTTCTCTCTGCAAGCTTGGTCCACCACTCGTTCTGAATGTCTCGAAGCTTGCGCTGGAGGTTGCTACATGCAGCGCGAAAGGTTGCTTTTTTCCCAGGACAGGAGGGCTGAGCAAGATGTGCTTGGTAGGCAGATCTCTTTTTTGCCAGTAATTCTTGGATCTCTTGATTGTTCTCATCAAACCAGTCCTTGTTCTTCCTTGTGGAGAACCCGAGGACTTCTTCAGAGATCTGCAGGACGGTAGTTTTTAGGTGTTCCCAGAGTGCTTCTGGAGAAGGGTCTGTGGGGCAACTGAGGTCCTCAATTCTTGACTGGAGTTTTGCCTGGAAGGCAGCTTTAACTTCGGCTGACTGGAGGCTGCCAACCTGAAACTTCCTCCGAGGGATACCTCCTCTCCTGGGTGTGGGTTTAAAGTGAAGACGGAGATTGCAGCGTACAAGACGATGATCCGTATGACATTCTGCGCTGGGCATTACTCGGGTGTGTAAGACATCTCGAAGGTCTCTCTGGCGCACCAGAATGTAGTCGATAAGGTGCCAATGCTTGGACCGTGGGTGCATCCAGGTTGTCTTCAGACTGTTCTTCTGCTGGAAGATAGTGTTGGTGATGGTGAGCTGGTGCTCCATGCAGAATTCTAGCAGGAGGCGCCCGTTGTCATTGCAGTTGCCAATGCCGTGTTTGCCAAGTACTCCTTTCCAGGCTTCCGAGTCTTTACCTACTCTGGCATTGAAGTCGCCAAGGATGATCACCTTGTCCTCTGTAGGGGTTTTCCGTACGAGGTTGCGTAGATCAGCATAGAACTTGTTCTTTTCTGCAGGATCTGCTTGAAGGGTTGGGGCATACACACTGAAGAGTGTTGCATGCTGCTTGTTTTGAAGTGGGAGGCGCATGGACATGATGCGATCTGAGTGACCTGTTGGAAGGTTTTCGAGTTTGGAGGCAATGGAGTTCCTGACCATGAAGCCAACGCCAGAAAGGCGGCTCTCAGCCTTTGACTTACCCGACCAGTAGAGGGTATAGCCAGCACCGTGTTCTTGAAGACTACCTTCCTCAGGGAAACGGACCTCACTGAGAGCTGCTATGTCGATATTCAACCTGAGAAGTTCGTGGGCAACTAGAGCAGAGCGTCGTTCAGGGCGACCACTGCCTACTGTGTCAAGCATGGTTCTGATGTTCCAACACGCAAGCTTTAGTCTTTGCACACTTGGTGAGGCAGGTGCATGCCTTTTCTTTGTTGTTATTTTTCGACCGCAAGTAAGGATGCCCGTTGACCGCGGCTAGCCAACTGGGGTGGGGGAGACGAGCTTTGTTTAGGCCACCTTTTCTAGGCCCCTCTCCGTGTGGAGCAAGCAGTGCTGTCCCTAGATAAGGCTGCTTGGTCGTTCAGGGTGCTGCCGAAAGATGCTTTCGTCTCCGGGTTAGCATCAGGCGACCAATATCCTGAACCGCCTACATGCAGGATCGGGACTGCGGCTTCCAGTGGCACCTTCCACCTGCCGTTTCGCCCCTTGCCTATCGCTGCAGGACTTGATGCGTTGTGAGTTGTGTGTGTGGATATGCCCTTCAGGCCTGCGCAGAGGAATTTTTTAGGTGAAGCGCAGTGTGCGCGGTACTGGCTCCACCCTTTCACCTGGGGGTCATCTGCCATGCCCCAGTAAGCCGGGACGCCGGCAGTGAGTCCTCCAGGTGGTAGGTGTTACATTAACGAGCTCTATCTGCCCGGGTTTGATGTTAGAGTTTTCCTTCTCTTAGGCTGACGAGGTTGGTGGGCCCAGCCTGCCCATCCGGTTATACCGCCGGACAATTCGGTCGCACCATGACGTAGCAAACTCTGTGAAAACGGGGGGGACCAGCGAGAAGGTGTTGCTACGGATGCAGTAATGCAGGAGAGGCCATTGCAGTGACCATCTGCCAGGCATAGCCAGACAGTGACCCCGCGGCGTTCACTACACCGGGAGAGGAGAGGCTATGTATTGCGCATGCACTTTCCCTGGGGGGGTAGGATTCCCAGAGGGAGCCCACCCCCCACACTGAATGGTACATGCTTGATGGGAAAAAAATTTGGATGTTTTTACATTCTCCATTATAGCCTATGAGATTCATTAGAATGAATGGGCCCATATGGTAAGGGTTAGGGTTAGAGTTCAGGACACACTTATGTTTGGGTGAATATTGGGGTTGGGTTTAGGGTTGGGTAAGATGTATTTTTTATATCTCACTGAATGGTACACTCTTGATGTGGAAAAATTTTGAATGTTTTTCCATTCTCCATTATAGCCTATGAGATTCTTTAAAATGAATGGGCCCATATGGAAAGGGTTAGGGTTAGGGTTAGAGTTCAGGACACACTTATGTTTGGGTGAATATTGGGGTTGGGTTTAGGGTTGGGTAAGATGTATTTTTAATATCACACTGAATGGTATACGCTTGATGGGAAAAATTTTTGGATGTTTTTCCATTCTCCATTATAGCCTATGAGATTCATTAAAATGAATGGGCCCTTATGGTAAGGGTTAGGGTTAGGGTTAGAGTTCAGGACACACTAACGTTTGGGTGAATATTGGGGTTGGGTTTAGGGTTGGGTAAGATGTATTTTTAATATCACACTGAATGGTACACGCTTGATGGGAAAAAAAATTGGATGTTTTTACATTCTCCATTATAGCCTATGAGATTCATTAGAATGAATGGGCCCATATGGTAAGGGTTAGGGTTAGAGTTCAGGACACACTTATGTTTGGGTGAATATTGGGGTTGGGTTTAGGGTTGGGTAAGATGTATTTTTAATATCACACTGAATGGTATACGCTTGATGGGAAAATTTTTGGATGTTTTTCCATTCTCCATTATAGCCTATGAGATTCATTAGAATGAATGGGCCCATATGGTAAGGGTTAGGGTTAGGGTTAGAGTTCAGGACACACTTATGTTTGGGTGAATATTGGTGTTGGGTTTAGGGTTGGGTAAGATGTATTTTTAATATCACACTGAATGCTGCAAGCTTGATGGGGAAAATTTTTGGATGTTTTTCCATTCTCCATTATAGCCTATGAGATTCATTAGAATGAATGGGCCCATATGGTAAGGGTTAGGGTTAGGGTTAGAGTTCAGGACACACTTATGTTTGGGTGAATATTGGGGTTGGGTTTAGGGTTGGGTAAGATGTATTTTTAATATCACACTGAATGGTACACTCTTGATGGGGAAAAATTTTGGATGTTTTTCCATTCTCCATTATAGCCTATGAGATTCATTAGAGTGAATGGGCCCATATGGTAAGGGCTAGGGTTAGAGTTCAGGACACACTTATGTTTGGGTGAATATTGGGGTTGGGTTTAGGGTTGGGTAAGATGTATTTTTAATATCTCACTGAATGGTACACTCTTGATGTGGAAAAATTTTGGATGTTTTTCCATTCTCCATTATAGCCTATGAGATTCATTAAAATGAATGGGCCCATATGGTAAGAGTTAGGGTTAGGGTTACAGTTCAGGACACACTTATGTTTGGGTGAATATTGGGTTTGGGTTTAGGGTTGGGTAAGATGTATTTTTAATATCACACTGAATGGTATACGATTGATGGGGAAAATTTTTGGATGTTTTTCCATTCTCCATTATAGCCTATGAGATTCATTAGAATGAATGGGCCCATATGGTAAGGGTTAGGGTTAGGGTTAGAGTTCATGACACACTTATGTTTGGGTGAATATTGGGGTTGGGTTTAGGGTTGGGTAAGATGTATTTTTAATATCACACTGAATGCTACAAGCTTGATGGGGAAAATTTTTGGATGTTTTTCCATTCTCCATTATAGCCTATGAGATTCATTAGAATGAATGGGCCCATATGGTAAGGGTTAGGGTTAGGGTTAGAGTTCAGGACACACTTATGTTTGGGTGAATATTGGGGTTGGGTTTAGGGTTGGGTAAGATGTATTTTTAATATCTCACTGAATGGTACACCCTTGATGTGGAAAAATTTTGGATGTTTTTACATTCTCCATTATAGCCTATGAGATTCATTAGAGTGAATGGGCCCATATGGTAAGGGCTAGGGTTAGAGTTCAGGACACACTTATGTTTGGGTGAATATTGGGGTTGGGTTTAGGGTTGGGTAAGATGTATTTTTAATATCTCACTGAATGGTACACTCTTGATGTGGAAAAATTTTGGATGTTTTTCCATTCTCCATTATAGCCTATGAGATTCATTAAAATGAATGGGCCCATATGGTAAGAGTTAGGGTTAGGGTTACAGTTCAGGACACACTTATGTTTGGGTGAATATTGGGTTTGGGTTTAGGGTTGGGTAAGATGTATTTTTAATATCACACTGAATGGTATACGATTGATGGGGAAAATTTTTGGATGTTTTTCCATTCTCCATTATAGCCTATGAGATTCATTAGAATGAATGGGCCCATATGGTAAGGGTTAGGGTTAGGGTTAGAGTTCAGGACACACTTATGTTTGGGTGAATATTGGGGTTGGGTTTAGGGTTGGGTAAGATGTATTTTTAATATCACACTGAATGCTACAAGCTTGATGGGGAAAATTTTTGGATGTTTTTCCATTCTCCATTATAGCCTATGAGATTCATTAGAATGAATGGGCCCATATGGTAAGGGTTAGGGTTAGGGTTAGAGTTCAGGACACACTTATGTTTGGGTGAATATTGGGTTTGGGTTTAGGGTTGGGTAAGATGTATTTTTAATATCACACTGAATGGTATACGATTGATGGGGAAAATTTTTGGATGTTTTTCCATTCTCCATTATAGCCTATGAGATTCATTAGAATGAATGGGCCCATATGGTAAGGGTTAGGGTTAGGGTTAGAGTTCAGGACACACTTATGTTTGGGTGAATATTGGGGTTGGGTTTAGGGTTGGGTAAGATGTATTTTTAATATCACACTGAATGCTACAAGCTTGATGGGGAAAATTTTTGGATGTTTTTCCATTCTCCATTATAGCCTATGAGATTCATTAGAATGAATGGGCCCATATGGTAAGGGTTAGGGTTAGGGTTAGAGTTCAGGACACACTTATGTTTGGGTGAATATTGGGGTTGGGTTTAGGGTTGGGTAAGATGTATTTTTAATATCTCACTGAATGGTACACCCTTGATGTGGAAAAATTTTGGATGTTTTTACATTCTCCATTATAGCCTATGAGATTCATTAGAGTGAATGGGCCCATATGGTAAGGGCTAGGGTTAGGGTTACAGTTCAGGACACACTTATGTTTGGGTGAATATTGGGTTTGGGTTTAGGGTTGGGTAAGATGTATTTTTAATATCACACTGAATGGTATACGATTGATGGGGAAAATTTTTGGATGTTTTTCCATTCTCCATTATAGCCTATGAGATTCATTAAAATGAATGGGCCCATATGGTAAGAGTTAGGGTTAGGGTTACAGTTCAGGACACACTTATGTTTGGGTGAATATTGGGTTTGGGTTTAGGGTTGGGTAAGATGTATTTTTAATATCACACTGAATGGTATACGATTGATGGGGAAAATTTTTGGATGTTTTTCCATTCTCCATTATAGCCTATGAGATTCATTAGAATGAATGGGCCCATATGGTAAGGGTTAGGGTTAGGGTTAGAGTTCAGGACACACTTATGTTTGGGTGAATATTGGGGTTGGGTTTAGGGTTGGGTAAGATGTATTTTTAATATCACACTGAATGCTACAAGCTTGATGGGGAAAATTTTTGGATGTTTTTCCATTCTCCATTATAGCCTATGAGATTCATTAGAATGAATGGGCCCATATGGTAAGGGTTAGGGTTAGGGTTAGAGTTCAGGACACACTTATGTTTGGGTGAATATTGGGGTTGGGTTTAGGGTTGGGTAAGATGTATTTTTAATATCACACTGAATGGTACACTCTTTATGGGGAAAAATTTTGGATGTTTTTCCATTCTCCATTATAGCCTATGAGATTCATTAGAATGAATAGGCCCATATGGTAAGGGTTAGGGTTAGGGTTAGAGTTCAGGACACACTTATGTTTGGGTGAATATTGTGGTTGGGTTTAGGGTTGGGTAAGATGTATTTTTAATATCTCACTGAATGGTACACTCTTGATGTGGAAAAATTTTGGATGTTTTTCCATTCTCCATTATAGCCTATGAGATTCATTAAAATGAATGGGCCCATATGGTAAGGGTTAGGGTTAGGGTTACAGTTCAGGACACACTTATGTTTGGGTGAATATTGGGTTTGGGTTTAGGGTTGGGTAAGATGTATTTTTAATATCACACTGAATGGTATACGATTGATGGGGAAAATTTTTGGATGTTTTTCCATTCTCCATTATAGCCTATGAGATTCATTAGAATGAATGGGCCCATATGGTAAAGGTTAGGGTTAGGGTTAGAGTTCAGGACACACTTATGTTTGGGTGAATATTGGGGTTGGGTTTAGGGTTGGGTAAGATGTATTTTTAATATCACACTGAATGCTACAAGCTTGATGGGGAAAATTTTTGGATGTTTTTCCATTCTCCATTATAGCCTATGAGATTCATTAGAATGAATGGGCCCATATGGTAAGGGTTAGGGTTAGGGTTAGAGTTCAGGACACACTTATGTTTGGGTGAATATTGGGGTTGGGTTTAGGGTTGGGTAAGATGTATTTTTAATATCACACTGAATGGTACACTCTTTATGGGGAAAAATTTTGGATGTTTTTCCATTCTCCATTATAGCCTATGAGATTCATTAGAATGAATAGGCCCATATGGTAAGGGTTAGGGTTAGGGTTAGAGTTCAGGACACACTTATGTTTGGGTGAATATTGTGGTTGGGTTTAGGGTTGGGTAAGATGTATTTTTAATATCTCACTGAATGGTACACTCTTGATGTGGAAAATTTTTGGATGTTTTTCCATTCTCCATAATAGCCTATGAGATTCATTAAAATGAATGGGCCCATATGGTAAGGGTTAGGGTTAGGGTTAGAGTTCAGGACACACTTATGTTTGGTGAATATTGGGGTTGGGTTTAGGGTTGTTAAAGATGTATTTTTAATATCACACTGAATGCTGCAAGCTTGATGGGGAAAATTTTTGGATGTTTTTCCATTCTCCATTATAGCCTATGAGATTCATTAGAATGAATGGGCCCATATGGTAAGGGTTAGGGTTAGAGTTCAGGACACACTTATGTTTGGGTGAATATTGTGGTTGGGTTTAGGGTTGGGTAATATGTATTTTTAATACCTCACTGAATGGTACACCCTTGATGTAGAAAAATTTTGGATGTTTTTACATTCTCCATTATAGCCTATGAGATTCATTAGAATGAATGGGCCCATATGGTAAGGGCTAGGGTTAGAGTTCAGGACACACTTATGTTTGGGTGAATATTGGGGTTGGGTTTAGGGTTGGGTAAGATGTATTTTTAATATCTCACTGAATGGTACACTCTTGATGTGGAAAAATTTTGGATGTTTTTCCATTCTCCATTATAGCCTATGAGATTCATTAAAATGAATGGGCCCATATGGTAAGGGTTAGGGTTAGGGTTACAGTTCAGGACACACTTATGTTTGGGTGAATATTGGGTTTGGGTTTAGGGTTGGGTAAGATGTATTTTTAATATCACACTGAATGGTATACGATTGATGGGGAAAATTTTTGGATGTTTTTCCATTCTCCATTATAGCCTATGAGATTCATTAGAATGAATGGGCCCATATGGTAAGGGTTAGGGTTAGGGTTAGAGTTCAGGACACACTTATGTTTGGGTGAATATTGGGGTTGGGTTTAGGGTTGGGTAAGATGTATTTTTAATATCACACTGAATGCTACAAGCTTGATGGGGAAAATTTTTGGATGTTTTTCCATTCTCCATTATAGCCTATGAGATTCATTAGAATGAATGGGCCCTTATGGTAAGGGTTAGGGTTAGGGTTAGAGTTCAGGACACACTAACGTTTGGGTGAATATTGGGGTTGGGTTTAGGGTTGGGTAAGATGTATTTTTAATATCACACTGAATGGTACACGCTTGATGGGAAAAAAAATTGGATGTTTTTACATTCTCCATTATAGCCTATGAGATTCATTAGAATGAATGGGCCCATATGGTAAGGGTTAGGGTTAGAGTTCAGGACACACTTATGTTTGGGTGAATATTGGGGTTGGGTTTAGGGTTGGGTAAGATGTATTTTTAATATCACACTGAATGGTATACGCTTGATGGGAAAATTTTTGGATGTTTTTCCATTCTCCATTATAGCCTATGAGATTCATTAGAATGAATGGGCCCATATGGTAAGGGTTAGGGTTAGGGTTAGAGTTCAGGACACACTTATGTTTGGGTGAATATTGGTGTTGGGTTTAGGGTTGGGTAAGATGTATTTTTAATATCACACTGAATGCTGCAAGCTTGATGGGGAAAATTTTTGGATGTTTTTCCATTCTCCATTATAGCCTATGAGATTCATTAGAATGAATGGGCCCATATGGTAAGGGTTAGGGTTAGGGTTAGAGTTCAGGACACACTTATGTTTGGGTGAATATTGGGGTTGGGTTTAGGGTTGGGTAAGATGTATTTTTAATATCACACTGAATGGTACACTCTTGATGGGGAAAAATTTTGGATGTTTTTCCATTCTCCATTATAGCCTATGAGATTCATTAGAGTGAATGGGCCCATATGGTAAGGGCTAGGGTTAGAGTTCAGGACACACTTATGTTTGGGTGAATATTGGGGTTGGGTTTAGGGTTGGGTAAGATGTATTTTTAATATCTCACTGAATGGTACACTCTTGATGTGGAAAAATTTTGGATGTTTTTCCATTCTCCATTATAGCCTATGAGATTCATTAAAATGAATGGGCCCATATGGTAAGAGTTAGGGTTAGGGTTACAGTTCAGGACACACTTATGTTTGGGTGAATATTGGGTTTGGGTTTAGGGTTGGGTAAGATGTATTTTTAATATCACACTGAATGGTATACGATTGATGGGGAAAATTTTTGGATGTTTTTCCATTCTCCATTATAGCCTATGAGATTCATTAGAATGAATGGGCCCATATGGTAAGGGTTAGGGTTAGGGTTAGAGTTCATGACACACTTATGTTTGGGTGAATATTGGGGTTGGGTTTAGGGTTGGGTAAGATGTATTTTTAATATCACACTGAATGCTACAAGCTTGATGGGGAAAATTTTTGGATGTTTTTCCATTCTCCATTATAGCCTATGAGATTCATTAGAATGAATGGGCCCATATGGTAAGGGTTAGGGTTAGGGTTAGAGTTCAGGACACACTTATGTTTGGGTGAATATTGGGGTTGGGTTTAGGGTTGGGTAAGATGTATTTTTAATATCTCACTGAATGGTACACCCTTGATGTGGAAAAATTTTGGATGTTTTTACATTCTCCATTATAGCCTATGAGATTCATTAGAGTGAATGGGCCCATATGGTAAGGGCTAGGGTTAGAGTTCAGGACACACTTATGTTTGGGTGAATATTGGGGTTGGGTTTAGGGTTGGGTAAGATGTATTTTTAATATCTCACTGAATGGTACACTCTTGATGTGGAAAAATTTTGGATGTTTTTCCATTCTCCATTATAGCCTATGAGATTCATTAAAATGAATGGGCCCATATGGTAAGAGTTAGGGTTAGGGTTACAGTTCAGGACACACTTATGTTTGGGTGAATATTGGGTTTGGGTTTAGGGTTGGGTAAGATGTATTTTTAATATCACACTGAATGGTATACGATTGATGGGGAAAATTTTTGGATGTTTTTCCATTCTCCATTATAGCCTATGAGATTCATTAGAATGAATGGGCCCATATGGTAAGGGTTAGGGTTAGGGTTAGAGTTCAGGACACACTTATGTTTGGGTGAATATTGGGGTTGGGTTTAGGGTTGGGTAAGATGTATTTTTAATATCACACTGAATGCTACAAGCTTGATGGGGAAAATTTTTGGATGTTTTTCCATTCTCCATTATAGCCTATGAGATTCATTAGAATGAATGGGCCCATATGGTAAGGGTTAGGGTTAGGGTTAGAGTTCAGGACACACTTATGTTTGGGTGAATATTGGGTTTGGGTTTAGGGTTGGGTAAGATGTATTTTTAATATCACACTGAATGGTATACGATTGATGGGGAAAATTTTTGGATGTTTTTCCATTCTCCATTATAGCCTATGAGATTCATTAGAATGAATGGGCCCATATGGTAAGGGTTAGGGTTAGGGTTAGAGTTCAGGACACACTTATGTTTGGGTGAATATTGGGGTTGGGTTTAGGGTTGGGTAAGATGTATTTTTAATATCACACTGAATGCTACAAGCTTGATGGGGAAAATTTTTGGATGTTTTTCCATTCTCCATTATAGCCTATGAGATTCATTAGAATGAATGGGCCCATATGGTAAGGGTTAGGGTTAGGGTTAGAGTTCAGGACACACTTATGTTTGGGTGAATATTGGGGTTGGGTTTAGGGTTGGGTAAGATGTATTTTTAATATCTCACTGAATGGTACACCCTTGATGTGGAAAAATTTTGGATGTTTTTACATTCTCCATTATAGCCTATGAGATTCATTAGAGTGAATGGGCCCATATGGTAAGGGCTAGGGTTAGAGTTCAGGACACACTTATGTTTGGGTGAATATTGGGGTTGGGTTTAGGGTTGGGTAAGATGTATTTTTAATATCTCACTGAATGGTACACTCTTGATGTGGAAAAATTTTGGATGTTTTTCCATTCTCCATTATAGCCTATGAGATTCATTAAAATGAATGGGCCCATATGGTAAGAGTTAGGGTTAGGGTTACAGTTCAGGACACACTTATGTTTGGGTGAATATTGGGTTTGGGTTTAGGGTTGGGTAAGATGTATTTTTAATATCACACTGAATGGTATACGATTGATGGGGAAAATTTTTGGATGTTTTTCCATTCTCCATTATAGCCTATGAGATTCATTAGAATGAATGGGCCCATATGGTAAGGGTTAGGGTTAGGGTTAGAGTTCAGGACACACTTATGTTTGGGTGAATATTGGGGTTGGGTTTAGGGTTGGGTAAGATGTATTTTTAATATCACACTGAATGCTACAAGCTTGATGGGGAAAATTTTTGGATGTTTTTCCATTCTCCATTATAGCCTATGAGATTCATTAGAATGAATGGGCCCATATGGTAAGGGTTAGGGTTAGGGTTAGAGTTCAGGACACACTTATGTTTGGGTGAATATTGGGGTTGGGTTTAGGGTTGGGTAAGATGTATTTTTAATATCACACTGAATGGTACACTCTTTATGGGGAAAAATTTTGGATGTTTTTCCATTCTCCATTATAGCCTATGAGATTCATTAGAATGAATAGGCCCATATGGTAAGGGTTAGGGTTAGGGTTAGAGTTCAGGACACACTTATGTTTGGGTGAATATTGTGGTTGGGTTTAGGGTTGGGTAAGATGTATTTTTAATATCTCACTGAATGGTACACTCTTGATGTGGAAAAATTTTGGATGTTTTTCCATTCTCCATTATAGCCTATGAGATTCATTAAAATGAATGGGCCCATATGGTAAGGGTTAGGGTTAGGGTTACAGTTCAGGACACACTTATGTTTGGGTGAATATTGGGTTTGGGTTTAGGGTTGGGTAAGATGTATTTTTAATATCACACTGAATGGTATACGATTGATGGGGAAAATTTTTGGATGTTTTTCCATTCTCCATTATAGCCTATGAGATTCATTAGAATGAATGGGCCCATATGGTAAAGGTTAGGGTTAGGGTTAGAGTTCAGGACACACTTATGTTTGGGTGAATATTGGGGTTGGGTTTAGGGTTGGGTAAGATGTATTTTTAATATCACACTGAATGCTACAAGCTTGATGGGGAAAATTTTTGGATGTTTTTCCATTCTCCATTATAGCCTATGAGATTCATTAGAATGAATGGGCCCATATGGTAAGGGTTAGGGTTAGGGTTAGAGTTCAGGACACACTTATGTTTGGGTGAATATTGGGGTTGGGTTTAGGGTTGGGTAAGATGTATTTTTAATATCACACTGAATGGTACACTCTTTATGGGGAAAAATTTTGGATGTTTTTCCATTCTCCATTATAGCCTATGAGATTCATTAGAATGAATAGGCCCATATGGTAAGGGTTAGGGTTAGGGTTAGAGTTCAGGACACACTTATGTTTGGGTGAATATTGTGGTTGGGTTTAGGGTTGGGTAAGATGTATTTTTAATATCTCACTGAATGGTACACTCTTGATGTGGAAAATTTTTGGATGTTTTTCCATTCTCCATAATAGCCTATGAGATTCATTAAAATGAATGGGCCCATATGGTAAGGGTTAGGGTTAGGGTTAGAGTTCAGGACACACTTATGTTTGGTGAATATTGGGGTTGGGTTTAGGGTTGTTAAAGATGTATTTTTAATATCACACTGAATGCTGCAAGCTTGATGGGGAAAATTTTTGGATGTTTTTCCATTCTCCATTATAGCCTATGAGATTCATTAGAATGAATGGGCCCATATGGTAAGGGTTAGGGTTAGAGTTCAGGACACACTTATGTTTGGGTGAATATTGTGGTTGGGTTTAGGGTTGGGTAATATGTATTTTTAATACCTCACTGAATGGTACACCCTTGATGTAGAAAAATTTTGGATGTTTTTACATTCTCCATTATAGCCTATGAGATTCATTAGAATGAATGGGCCCAAATGGTAAGGGCTAGGGTTAGAGTTCAGGACACACTTATGTTTGGGTGAATATTGGGGTTGGGTTTAGGGTTGGGTAAGATGTATTTTTAATATCTCACTGAATGGTACACTCTTGATGTGGAAAAATTTTGGATGTTTTTCCATTCTCCATTATAGCCTATGAGATTCATTAAAATGAATGGGCCCATATGGTAAGGGTTAGGGTTAGGGTTACAGTTCAGGACACACTTATGTTTGGGTGAATATTGGGTTTGGGTTTAGGGTTGGGTAAGATGTATTTTTAATATCACACTGAATGGTATACGATTGATGGGGAAAATTTTTGGATGTTTTTCCATTCTCCATTATAGCCTATGAGATTCATTAGAATGAATGGGCCCATATGGTAAGGGTTAGGGTTAGGGTTAGAGTTCAGGACACACTTATGTTTGGGTGAATATTGGGGTTGGGTTTAGGGTTGGGTAAGATGTATTTTTAATATCACACTGAATGCTACAAGCTTGATGGGGAAAATTTTTGGATGTTTTTCCATTCTCCATTATAGCCTATGAGATTCATTAGAATGAATGGGCCCATATGGTAACGGTTAGGGTTAGGGTTAGGGTTCAGGACACACTTATGTTTGGGTGAATATTGGGGTTGGGTTTAGGGTTGGGTAAGATGTATTTTTAATATCTCACTGAATGGTACACTCTTGATGTGGAAAAATTTTGGATGTTTTTCCATTCTCCATTATAGCCTATGAGATTCATTAAAATGAATGGGCCCATATGGTAAGGGTTAGGGTTAGGGTTAGAGTTCAGAACACACTTATGTTTGGGTGAATATTGTGGTTGGGTTTAGGGTTGGGTAAGATGTATTTTTAATATCACACTGAATGGTATACGCTTGATGGGAAAATTTTTTGGATGTTTTTCCATTCTCCATTATAGCCTATGAGATTCATTAGAATGAATGGGCCCATATGGTAAGGGTTAGGGTTAGGGTTAGAGTTCAGGACACACTTATGTTTGGGTGAATATTGGGGTTGGGTTTAGGGTTGGGTAAGATGTATTTTTAATATCACACTGAATGCTACAAGCTTGAAGGGGAAAATTTTTGGATGTTTTTTCATTCTCCATTATAGCCTATGAGATTCATTAGAATGAATGGGCCCATATGGTAAGGGTTAGGGTTAGGGTTAGAGTTCAGGACACACTTATGTTTGGGTGAATATTGGGGTTGGGTTTAGGGTTGGGTAAGATGTATTTTTAATATCTCACTGAATGGTACACTCTTGATGTGGAAAAATTTTGGATGTTTTTCCATTCTCCATTATAGCCTATGAGATTCATTAAAATGAATGGGCCCATATGGTAAGGGTTAGGGTTAGGGTTACAGTTCAGGACACACTTATGTTTGGGTGAATATTGGGTTTGGGTTTAGGGTTGGGTAAGATGTATTTTTAATATCACACTGAATGGTATACGATTGATGGGGAAAATTTTTGGATGTTTTTCCATTCTCCATTATAGCCTATGAGATTCATTAGAATGAATGGGCCCATATGGTAAGGGTTAGGGTTAGGGTTAGAGTTCAGGACACACTTACGTTTGGGTGAATATTGGGGTTGGGTTTAGGGTTGGGTAAGATGTATTTTTAATATCACACTGAATGCTACAAGCTTGATGGGGAAAATTTTTGGATGTTTTTCCATTCTCCATTATAGCCTATGAGATTCATTAGAATGAATGGGCCCATATGGTAACGGTTAGGGTTAGGGTTAGTGTTCAGGACACACTTATGTTTGGGTGAATATTGGGGTTGGGTTTAGGGTTGGGTAAGATGTATTTTTAATAAATCACTGAATGGTACACTCTTGATGTGGAAAAATTTTGGATGTTTTTCCATTCTCCATTATAGCCTATGAGATTCATTAAAATGAATGGGCCCATATGGTAAGGGTTAGGGTTAGGGTTACAGTTCAGGACACACTTATGTTTGGGTGAATATTGGGTTTGGGTTTAGGGTTGGGTAAGATGTATTTTTAATATCACACTGAATGGTATACGATTGATGGGGAAAATTTTTGGATGTTTTTCCATTCTCCATTATAGCCTATGAGATTCATTAGTATGAATGGGCCCATATGCTAAGGGTTAGGGTTAGGGTTAGAGTTCAGGACACCCCATCAATCGTATACCATTCAGTGTGATATTAAAAATACATCTTACCCAACCCTAAACCCAAACCCAATATTCACCCAAACATAAGTGTGTCCTGAACTGTAACCCTAACCCTAACCCTTACCATATGGGCCCATTCATTTTAATGAATCTCATAGGCTATTAAGGAGAATGGAAAAACATCCAAAATTTTTCAACATGAAGAGTGTACCATTCAGTGAGATATTAAAAATACATCTTATCCAACCCTAAACCCAACCCCAATATTCACCCAAACATAAGTGTGTCCTGAACTCTAACCCTAACCCTAACCCTAACCATTACCATATGGGCCCATTCATTCTAATGAATCTCATAGGCTATAATGGAGAATGTAAAAACATCCAATTTTTTTTCCCATCAAGCGTGTACCATTCAGTGTGATATTAAAAATACATCTTACCCAACCCTAAACCCAACCCCAATATTCACCCAAACATAAGTGTGTCCTGAACTCTAACCCTAACCCTTACCATATGGGCCCATTCATTCTAATGAATCTCATAGGCTATAATGGAGAATGTAAAAACATCCAAATTTTTTTCCCATCAAGCGTGTACCATTCAGTGTGATATTAAAAATACATCTTACCCAACCCTAAACCCAACCCCAATATTCACCCAAACATAAGTGTGTCCTGAACTCTAACCCTAACCCTAACCCTTAACAAAAGGGCCCATTCATTTTAATGAAACTCATAGGCTATAATGGAGAATGGAAAAACATCCAAAAATTTTTCCCATCAAGCGTATACCATTCAGTGTGATATTAAAAATACATCCTACCCAACCCTATACCCAACCCCAATATTCACCCAAATATAAGTGTGTCCTGAACTGTAACCCTAACCCTAACGCTTACCATATGGGCCCTTTCATTTTAATGAATCTCATAGGCTATAATGGAGAATGGAAAAACATCCAAAATTTTTCCACTTCAAGAGTGTACCATTCAGTGTGATATTAAAAGTACATCTTACCCAACCCTAAACCCAACCCCAATATTCACCCAAACATAAGTGTGTCCTGAACTCTAACCCTAACCCTAACCCTTACCATATGGGCCCATTCATTCTAATGAATCTCATAGGCTATAATGGAGAATGGAAAAACATCCAAAAATTTTTCCCATCAAGCGTATACCATTCAGTGTGATATTAAAAATACATCCTACCCAACCCTATACCCAACCCCAATATTCACCCAAATATAAGTGTGTCCTGAACTGTAACCCTAACCCTAACGCTTACCATATGGGCCCTTTCATTTTAATGAATCTCATAGGCTATAATGGAGAATGGAAAAAAATCCAAAATTTTTCCACTTCAAGAGTGTACCATTCAGTGTGATATTAAAAATACATCTTACCCAACCCTAAACCCAACCCCAATATTCACCCAAACATAAGTGTGTCCTGAACTCTAACCCTAACCCTAACCCTTACCATAAGGGCCCATTCATTTTAATGAATCTCATAGGCTATAATGGAGAATGGAAAAACATCCAAAAAATTTTCCCATCAAGCGTATACCATTCAGTGTGATATTAAAAATACATCTTACCCAACCCTAATATTCACCCAAACATAAGTGTGTCCTGAACTGAAACCCTAACCCTAACCCTTACCATATGGGCCCATTCATTTTAATGAATCTCATAGGCTATAATGGAGAATGGAAAAGCATCCAAAATTTTTCCACATCAAGAGTGTACCATTCAGTGAGATATTAAAAATACATCTTACCCAACCCTAAACCCAACCCCAATATTCACCCAAACATAAGTGTGTCCTGAACTCTAACCCTAACCCTAACCCTTACCATATGGGCCCATTCATTCTAATGAATCTCATAGGCTATAATGGAGAATGTAAAAACATCCAAATTTTTTTCCCAACAAGCGTGTACCATTCAGTGTGATATTAAAAATACATCTTACCCAACCCTAAACCCAACCCCAATATTCACCCAAACATAAGTGTGTCCTGAACTCTAACCCTAACCCTAACCCTTACCATATGGGCCCATTCATTCTAATGAATCTCATAGGCTATAATGGAGAATGGAAAAACATCCACATTTTTTTCCCATCAAGCGTGTACCATTCAGTGTGATATTAAAAATACATCTTACCCAACCCTAAACCCAACCCCAATATTCACCCAAACATAAGTGTGTCCTGAACTCTAACCCTAACCCTAACCCTTACCATATGGGCCCATTCATTTTAATGAATCTCATAGGCTATTATGGAGAATGGAAAAACATCCAAAAATTTTCAACATGAAGAGTGTACCATTCAGTGAGATATTAAAAATACATCTTACCCAACCCTAAACCCAACCCCAATATTCACCCAAACATAAGTGTGTCCTGAACTCTAACCCTAACCCTAACCCTAACCATTACCATATGGGCCCATTCATTCTAATGAATCTCATAGGCTATAATGGAGAATGTAAAAACATCCAATTTTTTTTCCCATCAAGCGTGTACCATTCAGTGTGATATTAAAAATACATCTTACCCAACCCTAAAACCAACCCCAATATTCGCCCAAACATAAGTGTGTCCTGAACTCTATCTCTAACCCTAACCCCTACCATATGGGCCCATTCATTCTAATGAATCTCATAGGCTATAATGGAGAATGGAAAAACATCCACATTTTTTTCCCATCAAGCGTGTACCATTCAGTGTGATATTAAAAATACATCTTACCCAACCCTAAACCCAACCCCAATATTCACCCAAACATAAGTGTGTCCTGAACTCTAACCCTAACCCTAACCCTTACCATATGGGCCCATTCATTTTAATGAATCTCATAGGCTATTATGGAGAATGGAAAAACATCCAAAATTTTTCCACATCAAGAGTGTACCATTCAGTGAGATATTAAAAATACATCTTACCCAACCCTAAACCCAACCCCAATATTCACCCAAACATAAGTGTGTCCTGAACTCTAACCCTAACCCTTACCATATGGGCCCATTCATTTTAATGAATCTCATAGGCTATAATGGAGAATGTAAAAACATCCAAATTTTTTCCCCATCAAGCGTGTACCATTCAGTGTGATATTAAAAATACATCTTACCCAACCCTAAACCCAACCCCAATATTCACCCAAACATAAGTGTGTCCTGAACTCTAACCCTAAACCTAACCCTTACCATATGGGCCCATTCATTTTAATGAATCTCATGCGCTATTATGGAGAATGGAAAAACATCCAAAATTTTTCCACATCAAGAGTGCACCATTCAGTGAGATATTAAAAATACATCTTACCCAACCCTAAACCCAACCCCAATATTCACCCAAACATAAGTGTGTCCTGAACTCTAACCCTAACCCTAACCCTTACCATATGGGCCCATTCATTTTAATGAATCTCATAGGCTATAATGGAGAATGGAAAAACATCCAAAATTTTTCCACATCAAGAGTGTACCATTCAGTGAGATATTAAAAATACATCTTACCCAACCCTAAACCCAACCCCAATATTCACCCAAACATAAGTGTGTCCTGAACTCTAACCCTAACCCTAACCTTACCATATGGGCCCATTCATTCTAATGAATCTCATAGGCTATTATGGAGAATGTAAAAACATCCAAATTTTTTTCCCAGCAAGCGTGTACCATTCAGTGTGATATTAAAAATACATCTTACCCAACCCTAAACCCAACCCCAATATTCACCCAAACATAAGTGTGTCCTGAACTCTAACCCTAACCCTTACCATATGGTCCCATTCATTATAATGAATCTCATAGGCTATAATGTAGAATGGAAAAACATCCACATTTTTTTCCCATCAAGCGTGTACCATTCAGTGTGATATTAAAAATACATCTTACCCAACCCTAAACCCAACCCCAATATTCACCCAAACATAAGTGTGTCCTGAACTCTAACCCTAACCCTAACCCTAACCATTACCATATGGGCCCATTCATTCTAATGAATCTCATAGGCTATAATGGAGAATGTAAAAACATCCAATTTTTTTTCCCATCAAGCGTGTACCATTCAGTGTGATATTAAAAATACATCTTACCCAACCCTAAACCCACCCCCAATATTCACCCAAACATAAGTGTGTCCTGAACTCTAACCCTAACCCTAACCCTTACCATATGGGCTCATTCATTCTAATGAATCTCATAGGCTATAATGGAGAATGGAAAAACATCCAAAAATTTTCCCCATCAAGCTTGTAGCATTCAGTGTGATATTAAAAATACATCTTACCCAACCCTAAACCCAACCCCAATATTCATCCAAACATAAGTGTGTCCTGAACTCTAACCCTAACCCTAACCCTTAACGTATGGGCCCATTCATTTTAATGAATCTCATAGGCTATAATGGAGAATGGAAAAACATCCACATTTTTTTCCCATCAAGCGTGTACCATTCAGTGTGATATTAAAAATACATCTTACCCAACCCTAAACCCAACCCCAATATTCACCCAAACATAAGTGTGTCCTGAACTCTAACCCTAACCCTAACCCTTACCATATGGGCCCATTCATTTTAATGAATCTCTTAGGCTATTATGAAGAATGGAAAAACATCCAAAATTTTTCCACATCAAGAGTGTACCATTCAGTGAGATATTAAAAATACATCTTACCCAACCCTAAACCCAACCCCAATATTCACCCAAACATAAGTGTGTCCTGAACTCTAACCCTAACCCTTACCATATGGGCCCATTCATTCTAATGAATCTCATAGGCTATAATGGAGAATGTAAAAACATCCAAATTTTTTTCCCATCAAGCGTGTACCATTCAGTGTGATATTAAAAATACATCTTACCCAACCCTAAACCCAACCCCAATATTCACCCAAACATAAGTGCGTCCTGAACTCTAACCCTAACCCTTACCATATGGGCCCATTCATTTTAATGAATCTCATAGGCTATAATGGAGAATGGAAAAACAACCACATTTTTTTCCCATCAAGCGTGTACCATTCAGTGTGATATTAAAAATACATCTTACCCAACCCTAAACCCAACCCCAATATTCACCCAAACATAAGTGTGTCCTGAACTCTAACCCTAACCCTAACCTTACCATATGGGCCCATTCATTCTAATGAATCTCATAGGCTATAATGGAGAATGTAAAAACATCCAAATTTTTTTCCCAACAAGCGTGTACCATTCAGTGTGATATTAAAAATACATCTTACCCAACCCTAAACCCAACCCCAATATTCACCCAAACATAAGTGTGTCCTGAACTCTAACCCTAACCCTTACCATATGGGCCCATTCATTATAATGAATCTCATAGGCTATAACGTAGAATGGAAAAAAATCCACATTTTTTTCCCATCAAGCTTGTAGCATTCAGTGTGATATTAAAAATACATCTTACCCAACCCTAAACCCAACCCCAATATTCACCCAAACATAAGTGTGTCCTGAACTCTAACCCTAACCCTAACCCTAACCATTACCATATGGGCCCATTCATTCTAATGAATCTCATAGGCTATAATGGAGAATGTAAAAACATCCAATTTTTTTTCCCATCAAGCGTGTACCATTCAGTGTGATATTAAAAATACATCTTACCTAACCCTAAACCCACCCCCAATATTCACCCAAACATAAGTGTGTCCTGAACTCTAACCCTAACCCTAACCCTTACCATATGGGCTCATTCATTCTAATGAATCTCATAGGCTATAATGGAGAATGGAAAAACATCCAAAAATTTTCCCCATCAAGCTTGTAGCATTCAGTGTGATATTAAAAATACATCTTACCCAACCCTAAACCCAACCCCAATATTCACCCAAACTTAAGTGTGTCCTGAACTCTAACCCTAACCCTAACCCTTAACGTATGGGCCCATTCATTTTAATGAATCTCATAGGCTATAATGGAGAATGGAAAAACATCCACATTTTTTTCCCATCAAGCGTGTACCATTCAGTGTGATATTAAAAAAACATCTTACCCAACCCTAAACCCAACCCCAATATTCACCCAAACATAAGTGTGTCCTGAACTCTAACCCTAACCCTAACCCTTACCATATGGGCCCATTCATTTTAATGAATCTCTTAGGCTATTTTGAAGAATGGAAAAACATCCAAAATTTTTCCACATCAAGAGTGTACCATTCAGTGAGATATTAAAAATACATCTTACCGAACCCTAAACCCAACCCCAATATTCACCCAAACATAAGTGTGTCCTGAACTCTAACCCTAACCCTTACCATATGGGCCCATTCATTCTAATGAATCTCATAGGCTATAATGGAGAATGGAAAAACATCCAAAAAATTTTCCCATCAAACGCGTACCATTCAGTGTGATATTAAAAATACATCTTACCCAACCCTAAACCCAACCCCAATATTCACCCAAACATAAGTGTGTCCTGAACTCTAACCCTAACCTTACCATATGGGCCCATTCATTCTAATGAATCTCATAGGCTATAATGGAGAATGTAAAAACATCCAAATTTTTTTCCCAACAAGCGTGTACCATTCAGAGTGATATTAAAAATACATCTTACCCAACCCTAAACCCAACCCCAATATTCACCCAAACATAAGTGTGTCCTGAACTCTAACCCTAACCCTTACCATATGGGCCCATTCATTATAATGAATCTCATAGGCTATAATGTAGAATGGAAAAACATCCACATTTTTTTCCCATCAAGCTTGTAGCATTCAGTGTGATATTAAAAATACATCTTACCCAACCCTAAACCCAACCCCAATATTCACCCAAACATAAGTGTGTCCTGAACTCTAACCCTAACCCTAACCCTAACCATTACCATATGGGCCCATTCATTCTAATGAATCTCATAGGCTATAATGGAGAATGTAAAAACATCCAAATGTTTTTCCCAACAAGCGTGTACCATTCAGTGTGATATTAAAAATACATCTTACCCAACCCTAAACCCAACCCCAATATTCACCCAAACATAAGTGTGTCCTGAACTCTAACCCTAACCCTTACCATATGGGCCCATTCATTATAATGAATCTCATAGGCTATAATGTAGAATGGAAAAACATCCACATTTTTTTCCCATCAAGCTTGTAGCATTCAGTGTGATATTAAAAATACATCTTACCCAACCCTAAACCCAACCCCAATATTCACCCAAACATAAGTGTGTCCTGAACTCTAACCCTAACCCTAACCCTAACCCTAACCATTACCATATGGGCCCATTCATTCTAATGAATCTCATAGGCTATAATGGAGAATGTAAAAACATCCAATTTTTTTTCCCATCAAGCGTGTACCATTCAGTGTGATATTAAAAATACATCTTACCTAACCCTAAACCCACCCCCAATATTCACCCAAACATAAGTGTGTCCTGAACTCTAACCCTAACCCTAACCCTTACCATATGGGCTCATTCATTCTAATGAATCTCATAGGCTATAATGGAGAATGGAAAAACATCCAAAAATTTTCCCCATCAAGCTTGTAGCATTCAGTGTGATATTAAAAATACATCTTACCCAACCCTAAACCCAACCCCAATATTCACCCAAACATAAGTGTGTCCTGAACTCTAACCCTAACCCTAACCCTTAACGTATGGGCCCATTCATTTTAATGAATCTCATAGGCTATAATGGAGAATGGAAAAACATCCACATTTTTTTCACATCAAGCGTGTACCATTCAGTGTGATATTAAAAATACATCTTACCCAACCCTAAACCCAACCCCAATATTCACCCAAACATAAGTGTGTCCTGAACTCTAACCCTAACCCTAACCCTTACCATATGGGCCCATTCATTTTAATGAATCTCTTAGGCTATTTTGAAGAATGGAAAAACATCCAAAATTTTTCCACATCAAGAGTGTACCATTCAGTGAGATATTAAAAATACATCTTACCCAACTCTAAACCCAACCCCAATATTCACCCAAACATAAGTGTGTCCTGAACTCTAACCCTAACCCTTACCATATGGGCCCATTCATTCTAATGAATCTCATAGGCTATAATGGAGAATGTAAAAACATCCAAATTTTTTTCCCATCAAGCGTGTACCATTCAGTGTGATATTAAAAATACATCTTACCAAACCCTAAACCCAACCCCAATATTCACCCAAACATAAGTGTGTCCTGAACTCTAACCCTAACCCTTACCATATGGGCCCATTCATTTTAATGAATCTCATAAGCTATTATGGAGAATGGAAAAACATCCAAAATTTTTCCACATCAAGAGTGTACCATTCAGTGAGATATTAAAAATACATCTTACCCAATCCTAAACCCAACCCCAATATTCACCCAAACATAAGTGTGTCCTGAACTCTAACCCTAACCCTTACCATATGGGCCCATTCATTCTAATGAATCTCATAGGCTATAATGGAGAATGTAAAAACATCCAAATTTTTTTCCCATCAAGCGTGTACCATTCAGTGTGATATTAAAAATACATCTTACCCAACCCTAAACCCAACCCCAATATTCACCCAAACATAAGTGCATCCTGAACTCTAACCCTAACCCTTACCATATGGGCCCATTCATTTTAATGAATCTCATAGGCTATAATGGAGAATGGAAAAACATCCACATTTTTTTCCCATCAAGCGTGTACCATTCAGTGTGATATTAAAAATACATCTTACCCAACCCTAAACCCAACCCCAATATTCACCCAAACATAAGTGTGTCCTGAACTCTAACCCTAACACTAACCTTACCATATGGGCCCATTCATTCTAATGAATCTCATAGGCTGTAATGGAGAATGTAAAAACATCCAAATTTTTTTCCCAACAAGCGTGTACCATTCAGTGTGATATTAAAAATACATCTTACCCAACCCTAAACCCAAACCCAATATTCACCCAAACATAAGTGTGTCCTGAACTCTAACCCTAACCCTTACCATATGGGCCCATTCATTATAATGAATCTCATAGGCTATAATGTAGAATGGAAAAACATCCACATTTTTTTCCCATCAAGCTTGTAGCATTCAGTGTGATATTAAAAATACATCTTACCCAACCCTAAACCCAACCCCAATATTCACCCAAACATAAGTGTGTCCTGAACTCTAACCCTAACCCTAACCCTAACCATTACCATATGGGCCCATTCATTCTAATGAATCTCATAGGCTATAATGGAGAATGTAAAAACATCCAATTTTTTTTCCCATCAAGCGTGTACCATTCAGTGTGATATTAAAAATACATCTTACCCAACCCTAAACCCAACCCCAATATTCACCCAAACATAAGTGTGTCCTGAACTCTAACCCTAACGCTTACCATATGGGCCCATTCATTTTAATGAATCTCATAGACTATTATGGAGAATGGAAAAACATCCAAAATTTTTCCACATCAAGAGTGTACCATTCAGTGAGATATTAAAAATACATCTTACCCAATCCTAAACCCAACCCCAATATTCACCCAAACATAAGTGTGTCCTGAACTCTAACCCTAACCCTTACCATATGGGCCCATTCATTCTAATGAATCTCATAGGCTATAATGGAGAATGTAAAAACATCCAAATTTTTTTCCCATCAAGCGTGTACCATTCAGTGTGATATTAAAAATACATCTTACCCAACCCTAAACCCAACCCCAATATTCACCCAAACATAAGTGCGTCCTGAACTCTAAACCTAACCCTTACCATATGGGCCCTTTCATTTTAATGAATCTCATAGGCTATAATGGAGAATGGAAAAACATCCACATTTTTTTCCCATCAAGCGTGTACCATTCAGTGTGATATTAAAAATACATCTTACCCAACCCTAAACCCAACCCCAATATTCACCCAAACATAAGTGTGTCCTGAACTCTAACCCTAACACTAACCTTACCATATGGGCCCATTCATTCTAATGAATCTCATAGGCTATAATGGAGAATGTAAAAACATCCAAATTTTTTTCCCAACAAGCGTGTACCATTCAGTGTGATATTAAAAATACATCTTACCCAACCCTAAACCCAACCCCAATATTCACCCAAACATAAGTGTGTCCTGAACTCTAACCCTAACCCTTACCATATGGGCCCATTCATTATAATGAATCTCATAGGCTATAATGTAGAATGGAAAAACATCCACATTTTTTTCCCATCAAGCTTGTAGCATTCAGTGTGATATTAAAAATACATCTTACCCAACCCTAAACCCAACCCCAATATTCACCCAAACATAAGTGTGTCCTGAACTCTAACCCTAACCCTAACCCTAACCATTACCATATGGGCCCATTCATTCTAATGAATCTCATAGGCTATAATGGAGAATGTAAAAACATCCAATTTTTTTTCCCATCAAGCGTGTACCATTCAGTGTGATATTAAAAATACATCTTACCTAACCCTAAACCCACCCCCAATATTCACCCAAACATAAGTGTGTCCTGAACTCTAACCCTAACCCTAACCCTTACCATATGGGCTCATTCATTCTAATGAATCTCATAGGCTATAATGGAGAATGGAAAAACATCCAAAAATTTTCCCCATCAAGCTTGTAGCATTCAGTGTGATATTAAAAATACATCTTACCCAACCCTAAAACCAACCCCAATATTCACCCAAACATAAGTGTGTCCTGAACTCTAACCCTAACCCTAACCCTTAACGTATGGGCCCATTCATTTTAATGAATCTCATAGGCTATAATGGAGAATGGAAAAACATCCACATTTTTTTCCCATCAAGCGTGTACCATTCAGTGTGATATTAAAAATACATCTTACCCAACCCTAAACCCAACCCCAATATTCACCCAAACATAAGTGTGTCCTGAACTCTAACCCTAACCCTAACCCTTACCATATGGGCCCATTCATTTTAATGAATCTCTTAGGCTATTTTGAAGAATGGAAAAACATCCAAAATTTTTCCACATCAAGAGTGTACCATTCAGTCAGATATTAAAAATACATCTTACCCAACCCTAAACCCAACCCCAATATTCACCCAAACATAAGTGTGTCCTGAACTCTAACCCTAACCCTTACCATATGGGCCCATTCATTCTAATGAATCTCATAGGCTATAATGGAGAATGTAAAAACATCCAAATTTTTTTCCCATCAAGCGTGTACCATTCAGTGTGATATTAAAAATACATCTTACCCAACCCTAAACCCAACCCCAATATTCACCCAAACATAAGTGCGTCCTGAACTCTAACCCTAACCCTAACCCTTACCATATGGGCCCATTCATTTTAATGAATCTCATAGGCTATAATGGAGAATGGAAAAACATCCACATTTTTTTCCCATCAAGCGTGTACCATTCAGTGTGATATTAAAAATACATCTTACCCAACCCTAAACCCAACCCCAATATTCACCCAAACATAAGTGTGTCCTGAACTCTAACCCTAACCCTAACCCTTACCATATGGGCCCATTCATTTTAATGAATCTCATAGGCTATAATGGAGAATGGAAAAACATCCAAAATTTTTCCACATCAAGAGTGTACCATTCAGTGAGATATTAAAAATACATCTTACCCAACCCTAAACCCAACCCCAATATTCACCCAAACATAAATGTGTCCTGAACTCTAACCCTAACCCTAACCCTTACCATATGGGCCCATTCATTCTAATGAATCTCATAGGCTATAATGGAGAATGTAAAAACATCCAAATCTTTTTCCCAACAAGCGTGTACCATTCAGTGTGATATTAAAAATACATCTTACCCAACCCTAAACCCAACCCCAATATTCACCCAAACATAAGTGTGTCCTGAACTCTAACCCTAACCCTTACCATATGGGCCCATTCATTATAATGAATCTCATAGGCTATAATGTAGAATGGAAAAACATCCACATTTTTTTCCCATCAAGCGTGTACCATTCAGTGTGATATTAAAAATACATCTTACCCAACCCTAAACCCAACCCCAATATTCACCCAAACATAAGTGTGTCCTGAACTCTAACCCTAACCCTAACCCTAGCCATTACCATATGGGCCCATTCATTCTAATGAATCTCATAGGCTATAATGGAGAATGTAAAAACATCAAATTTTTTTCCCATCAAGCGTGTACCATTCAGTGTGATATTAAAAATACATCTTACCCAACCCTAAACCCACCCCCAATATTCACCCAAACATAAGTGTGTCCTGAACTCTAACCCTAACCCTAACCCTTACCATATGGGCTCATTCATTCTAATGAATCTCATAGGCTATAATGGAGAATGTAAAAACATCCAAAAATTTTCCCCATCAAGCTTGTAGCATTCAGTGTGATATTAAAAATACATCTTACCCAACCCTAAACCCAACCCCAATATTCACCCAAACATAAGTGTGTCCTGAACGCTAACCCTAACCCTAACCCTTAACGTATGGGCCCATTCATTTTAATGAATCTCATAGGCTATAATGGAGAATGGAAAAACATCCACATTTTTTTCCCATCAAGCGTGTACCATTCAGTGTGATATTAAAAATACATCTTACCCAACCCTAAACCCAACCCCAATATTCACCCAAACATAAGTGTGTCCTGAACTCTAACCCTAACCCTAACCCTTACCATATGGGCCCATTCATTTTAATGAATCTCTTAGGCTATTATGAAGAATGGAAAAACATCCAAAATTTTTCCACATCAAGAGTGTACCATTCAGTGAGATATTAAAAATACATCTTACCCAACCCTAAACCCAACCCCAATATTCACCCAAACATAAGTGTGTCCTGAACTCTAACCCTAACCCTTACCATATGGGCCCATTCATTCTAATGAATCTCATAGGCTATAATGGAGAATGTAAAAACATCCAAATTTTTTTCCCATCAAGCGTGTACCATTCAGTGTGATATTAAAAATACATCATACCCAACCCTAAACCCAACCCCAATATTCACCCAAACATAAGTGCGTCCTGAACTCTAACCCTAACCCTAACCCTTACCATATGGGCCCATTCATTTTAATGAATCTCATAGGCTATAATGGAGAATGGAAAAACATCCACATTTTTTTCCCAACAAGCGTGTACCATTCAGAGTGATATTAAAAATAAATCTTACCCAACCCTAAACCCAACCCCAATATTCACCCAAACATAAGTGTGTCCTGAACTCTAACCCTAACCCTTACCATATGGGCCCATTCATTATAATGAATCTCATAGGCTATAATGTAGAATGGAAAAACATCCACATTTTTTTCCCATCAAGCTTGTAGCATTCAGTGTGATATTAAAAATACATCTTACCCAACCCTAAACCCAACCCCAATATTCACCCAAACATAAGTGTGTCCTGAACTCTAACCCTAACCCTAACCCTAACCATTACCATATGGGCCCATTCATTCTAATGAATCTCATAGGCTATAATGGAGAATGTAAAAACATCCAATTTTTTTTCCCATCAAGCGTGTACCATTCAGTGTGATATTAAAAATACATCTTACCTAACCCTAAACCCACCCCCAATATTCACCCAAACATAAGTGCGTCCTGAACTCTAACCCTAACCCTAACCCTTACCATATGGGCTCATTATTCTAATGAATCTCATAGGCTATAATGGAGAATGGAAAAACATCCAAAAATTTTCCCCATCAAGCTTGTAGCTTTCAGTGTGATATTAAAAATACATCTTACCCAACCCTAAACCCAACCCCAATATTCACCCAAACATAAGTGTGTCCTGAACTCTAACCCTAACCCTAACCCTTAACGTATGGGCCCATTCATTTTAATGAATCTCATAGGCTATAATGGAGAATGGAAAAACATCCACATTTTTTTCCCATCAAGCGTGTACCATTCAGTGTGATATTAAAAATACATCTTACCCAACCCTAAACCCATCCCCAATATTCACCCAAACATAAGTGTGTCCTGAACTCTAACCCTAACCCTAACCCTTACCATATGGGCCCATTCATTTTAATGAATCTCTTAGGCTATTTTGAAGAATGGAAAAACATCCAAAATTTTTCCACATCAAGAGTGTACCATTCAGTGAGATATTAAAAATACATCTTACCCAACCCTAAACCCAACCCCAATATTCACCCAAACATAAGTGTGTCCTGAACTCTAACCCTAACCCTTACCATATGGGCCCATTCATTCTAATGAATCTCATAGGCTATAATGGAGAATGTAAAAACATCCAAATTTTTTTCCCATCAAGCGTGTACCATTCAGTGTGATATTAAAAATACATCTTACCCAACCCTAAACCCAACCCCAATATTCACCCAAACATAAGTGCGTCCTGAACTCTAACCCTAACCCTAACCCTTACCATATGGGCCCATTCATTTTAATGAATCTCATAGGCTATAATGGAGAATGGAAAAACATCCAAAATTTTTCCACATCAAGAGTGTACCATTCAGTGAGATATTAAAAATACATCTTACCCAACCCTAAACCCAACCCCAATATTCACCCAAACATAAATGTGTCCTGAACTCTAACCCTAACCCTAACCTTACCATATGGGCCCATTCATTCTAATGAATCTCATAGGCTATAATGGAGAATGTAAAAACATCCAAATCTTTTTCCCAACAAGCGTGTACCATTCAGTGTGATATTAAAAATACATCTTACCCAACCCTAAACCCAACCCCAATATTCACCCAAACATAAGTGTGTCCTGAACTCTAACCCTAACCCTTACCATATGGGCCCATTCATTATAATGAATCTCATAGGCTATAATGTAGAATGGAAAAACATCCACATTTTTTTCCCATCAAGCGTGTACCATTCAGTGTGATATTAAAAATACATCTTACCCAACCCTAAACCCAACCCCAATATTCACCCAAACATAAGTGTGTCCTGAACTCTAACCCTAACCCTAGCCATTACCATATGGGCCCATTCATTCTAATGAATCTCATAGGCTATAATGGAGAATGTAAAAACATCCAATTTTTTTCCCATCAAGCGTGTACCATTCAGTGTGATATTAAAAATACATCTTACCCAACCCTAAACCCACCCCCAATATTCACCCAAACATAAGTGTGTCCTGAACTCTAACCCTAACCCTTACCATATGGGCCCATTCATTATAATGAATCTCATAGGCTATAATGTAGAATGGAAAAACATCCACATTTTTTTCCCATCAAGCTTGTAGCATTCAGTGTGATATTAAAAATACATCTTACCCAACCCTAAACCCAACCCCAATATTCACCCAAACATAAGTGTGTCCTGAACTCTAACCCTAACCCTAACCCTAACCATTACCATATGGGCCCATTCATTCTAATGAATCTCATAGGCTATAATGGAGAATGTAAAAACATCCAATTTTTTTTCCCATCAAGCGTGTACCATTCAGTGTGATATTAAAAATACATCTTACCCAACCCTAAACCCAACCCCAATATTCACCCAAACATAAGTGTGTCCTGAACTCTAACCCTAACGCTTACCATATGGGCCCATTCATTTTAATGAATCTCATAGACTATTATGGAGAATGGAAAAACATCCAAAATTTTTCCACATCAAGAGTGTACCATTCAGTGAGATATTAAAAATACATCTTACCCAATCCTAAACCCAACCCCAATATTCACCCAAACATAAGTGTGTCCTGAACTCTAACCCTAACCCTTACCATATGGGCCCATTCATTCTAATGAATCTCATAGGCTATAATGGAGAATGTAAAAACATCCAAATTTTTTTCCCATCAAGCGTGTACCATTCAGTGTGATATTAAAAATACATCTTACCCAACCCTAAACCCAACCCCAATATTCACCCAAACATAAGTGCGTCCTGAACTCTAAACCTAACCCTTACCATATGGGCCCTTTCATTTTAATGAATCTCATAGGCTATAATGGAGAATGGAAAAACATCCACATTTTTTCCCATCAAGCGTGTACCATTCAGTGTGATATTAAAAATACATCTTACCCAACCCTAAACCCAACCCCAATATTCACCCAAACATAAGTGTGTCCTGAACTCTAACCCTAACACTAACCTTACCATATGGGCCCATTCATTCTAATGAATCTCATAGGCTATAATGGAGAATGTAAAAACATCCAAATTTTTTTCCCAACAAGCGTGTACCATTCAGTGTGATATTAAAAATACATCTTACCCAACCCTAAACCCAACCCCAATATTCACCCAAACATAAGTGTGTCCTGAACTCTAACCCTAACCCTTACCATATGGGCCCATTCATTATAATGAATCTCATAGGCTATAATGTAGAATGGAAAAACATCCACATTTTTTTCCCATCAAGCTTGTAGCATTCAGTGTGATATTAAAAATACATCTTACCCAACCCTAAACCCAACCCCAATATTCACCCAAACATAAGTGTGTCCTGAACTCTAACCCTAACCCTAACCCTAACCATTACCATATGGGCCCATTCATTCTAATGAATCTCATAGGCTATAATGGAGAATGTAAAAACATCCAATTTTTTTTCCCATCAAGCGTGTACCATTCAGTGTGATATTAAAAATACATCTTACCTAACCCTAAACCCACCCCCAATATTCACCCAAACATAAGTGTGTCCTGAACTCTAACCCTAACCCTAACCCTTACCATATGGGCTCATTCATTCTAATGAATCTCATAGGCTATAATGGAGAATGGAAAAACATCCAAAAATTTTCCCCATCAAGCTTGTAGCATTCAGTGTGATATTAAAAATACATCTTACCCAACCCTAAAACCAACCCCAATATTCACCCAAACATAAGTGTGTCCTGAACTCTAACCCTAACCCTAACCCTTAACGTATGGGCCCATTCATTTTAATGAATCTCATAGGCTATAATGGAGAATGGAAAAACATCCACATTTTTTTCCCATCAAGCGTGTACCATTCAGTGTGATATTAAAAATACATCTTACCCAACCCTAAACCCAACCCCAATATTCACCCAAACATAAGTGTGTCCTGAACTCTAACCCTAACCCTAACCCTTACCATATGGGCCCATTCATTTTAATGAATCTCTTAGGCTATTTTGAAGAATGGAAAAACATCCAAAATTTTTCCACATCAAGAGTGTACCATTCAGTCAGATATTAAAAATACATCTTACCCAACCCTAAACCCAACCCCAATATTCACCCAAACATAAGTGTGTCCTGAACTCTAACCCTAACCCTTACCATATGGGCCCATTCATTCTAATGAATCTCATAGGCTATAATGGAGAATGTAAAAACATCCAAATTTTTTTCCCATCAAGCGTGTACCATTCAGTGTGATATTAAAAATACATCTTACCCAACCCTAAACCCAACCCCAATATTCACCCAAACATAAGTGCGTCCTGAACTCTAACCCTAACCCTAACCCTTACCATATGGGCCCATTCATTTTAATGAATCTCATAGGCTATAATGGAGAATGGAAAAACATCCACATTTTTTTCCCATCAAGCGTGTACCATTCAGTGTGATATTAAAAATACATCTTACCCAACCCTAAACCCAACCCCAATATTCACCCAAACATAAGTGTGTCCTGAACTCTAACCCTAACCCTAACCCTTACCATATGGGCCCATTCATTTTAATGAATCTCATAGGCTATAATGGAGAATGGAAAAACATCCAAAATTTTTCCACATCAAGAGTGTACCATTCAGTGAGATATTAAAAATACATCTTACCCAACCCTAAACCCAACCCCAATATTCACCCAAACATAAATGTGTCCTGAACTCTAACCCTAACCCTAACCCTTACCATATGGGCCCATTCATTCTAATGAATCTCATAGGCTATAATGGAGAATGTAAAAACATCCAAATCTTTTTCCCAACAAGCGTGTACCATTCAGTGTGATATTAAAAATACATCTTACCCAACCCTAAACCCAACCCCAATATTCACCCAAACATAAGTGTGTCCTGAACTCTAACCCTAACCCTTACCATATGGGCCCATTCATTATAATGAATCTCATAGGCTATAATGTAGAATGGAAAAACATCCACATTTTTTTCCCATCAAGCGTGTACCATTCAGTGTGATATTAAAAATACATCTTACCCAACCCTAAACCCAACCCCAATATTCACCCAAACATAAGTGTGTCCTGAACTCTAACCCTAACCCTAACCCTAGCCATTACCATATGGGCCCATTCATTCTAATGAATCTCATAGGCTATAATGGAGAATGTAAAAACATCAAATTTTTTTCCCATCAAGCGTGTACCATTCAGTGTGATATTAAAAATACATCTTACCCAACCCTAAACCCACCCCCAATATTCACCCAAACATAAGTGTGTCCTGAACTCTAACCCTAACCCTAACCCTTACCATATGGGCTCATTCATTCTAATGAATCTCATAGGCTATAATGGAGAATGTAAAAACATCCAAAAATTTTCCCCATCAAGCTTGTAGCATTCAGTGTGATATTAAAAATACATCTTACCCAACCCTAAACCCAACCCCAATATTCACCCAAACATAAGTGTGTCCTGAACGCTAACCCTAACCCTAACCCTTAACGTATGGGCCCATTCATTTTAATGAATCTCATAGGCTATAATGGAGAATGGAAAAACATCCACATTTTTTTCCCATCAAGCGTGTACCATTCAGTGTGATATTAAAAATACATCTTACCCAACCCTAAACCCAACCCCAATATTCACCCAAACATAAGTGTGTCCTGAACTCTAACCCTAACCCTAACCCTTACCATATGGGCCCATTCATTTTAATGAATCTCTTAGGCTATTATGAAGAATGGAAAAACATCCAAAATTTTTCCACATCAAGAGTGTACCATTCAGTGAGATATTAAAAATACATCTTACCCAACCCTAAACCCAACCCCAATATTCACCCAAACATAAGTGTGTCCTGAACTCTAACCCTAACCCTTACCATATGGGCCCATTCATTCTAATGAATCTCATAGGCTATAATGGAGAATGTAAAAACATCCAAATTTTTTTCCCATCAAGCGTGTACCATTCAGTGTGATATTAAAAATACATCATACCCAACCCTAAACCCAACCCCAATATTCACCCAAACATAAGTGCGTCCTGAACTCTAACCCTAACCCTAACCCTTACCATATGGGCCCATTCATTTTAATGAATCTCATAGGCTATAATGGAGAATGGAAAAACATCCACATTTTTTTCCCAACAAGCGTGTACCATTCAGAGTGATATTAAAAATAAATCTTACCCAACCCTAAACCCAACCCCAATATTCACCCAAACATAAGTGTGTCCTGAACTCTAACCCTAACCCTTACCATATGGGCCCATTCATTATAATGAATCTCATAGGCTATAATGTAGAATGGAAAAACATCCACATTTTTTTCCCATCAAGCTTGTAGCATTCAGTGTGATATTAAAAATACATCTTACCCAACCCTAAACCCAACCCCAATATTCACCCAAACATAAGTGTGTCCTGAACTCTAACCCTAACCCTAACCCTAACCATTACCATATGGGCCCATTCATTCTAATGAATCTCATAGGCTATAATGGAGAATGTAAAAACATCCAATTTTTTTTCCCATCAAGCGTGTACCATTCAGTGTGATATTAAAAATACATCTTACCTAACCCTAAACCCACCCCCAATATTCACCCAAACATAAGTGCGTCCTGAACTCTAACCCTAACCCTAACCCTTACCATATGGGCTCATTATTCTAATGAATCTCATAGGCTATAATGGAGAATGGAAAAACATCCAAAAATTTTCCCCATCAAGCTTGTAGCTTTCAGTGTGATATTAAAAATACATCTTACCCAACCCTAAACCCAACCCCAATATTCACCCAAACATAAGTGTGTCCTGAACTCTAACCCTAACCCTAACCCTTAACGTATGGGCCCATTCATTTTAATGAATCTCATAGGCTATAATGGAGAATGGAAAAACATCCACATTTTTTTCCCATCAAGCGTGTACCATTCAGTGTGATATTAAAAATACATCTTACCCAACCCTAAACCCATCCCCAATATTCACCCAAACATAAGTGTGTCCTGAACTCTAACCCTAACCCTAACCCTTACCATATGGGCCCATTCATTTTAATGAATCTCTTAGGCTATTTTGAAGAATGGAAAAACATCCAAAATTTTTCCACATCAAGAGTGTACCATTCAGTGAGATATTAAAAATACATCTTACCCAACCCTAAACCCAACCCCAATATTCACCCAAACATAAGTGTGTCCTGAACTCTAACCCTAACCCTTACCATATGGGCCCATTCATTCTAATGAATCTCATAGGCTATAATGGAGAATGTAAAAACATCCAAATTTTTTTCCCATCAAGCGTGTACCATTCAGTGTGATATTAAAAATACATCTTACCCAACCCTAAACCCAACCCCAATATTCACCCAAACATAAGTGCGTCCTGAACTCTAACCCTAACCCTAACCCTTACCATATGGGCCCATTCATTTTAATGAATCTCATAGGCTATAATGGAGAATGGAAAAACATCCAAAATTTTTCCACATCAAGAGTGTACCATTCAGTGAGATATTAAAAATACATCTTACCCAACCCTAAACCCAACCCCAATATTCACCCAAACATAAATGTGTCCTGAACTCTAACCCTAACCCTAACCTTACCATATGGGCCCATTCATTCTAATGAATCTCATAGGCTATAATGGAGAATGTAAAAACATCCAAATCTTTTTCCCAACAAGCGTGTACCATTCAGTGTGATATTAAAAATACATCTTACCCAACCCTAAACCCAACCCCAATATTCACCCAAACATAAGTGTGTCCTGAACTCTAACCCTAACCCTTACCATATGGGCCCATTCATTATAATGAATCTCATAGGCTATAATGTAGAATGGAAAAACATCCACATTTTTTTCCCATCAAGCGTGTACCATTCAGTGTGATATTAAAAATACATCTTACCCAACCCTAAACCCAACCCCAATATTCACCCAAACATAAGTGTGTCCTGAACTCTAACCCTAACCCTAGCCATTACCATATGGGCCCATTCATTCTAATGAATCTCATAGGCTATAATGGAGAATGTAAAAACATCCAATTTTTTTCCCATCAAGCGTGTACCATTCAGTGTGATATTAAAAATACATCTTACCCAACCCTAAACCCACCCCCAATATTCACCCAAACATAAGTGTGTCCTGAACTCTAACCCTAACCCTTACCATATGGGCTCATTCATTCTAATGAATCTCATAGGCTATAATGGAGAATGTAAAAACATCCAAAAATTTTCCCCATCAGGCTTGTAGCATTCAGTGTGATATTAAAAATACATCTTACCCAACCCTAAACCCAACCCCAATATTCACCCAAACATAAGTGTGTCCTGAACTCTAACCCTAACCCTAACCCTTAACGTATGGGCCCATTCATTTTAATGAATCTCATAGGCTATAATGGAGAATGGAAAAACATCCACATTTTTTTCCCATCAAGCGTGTACCATTCAGTGTGATATTAAAAATACATCTTACCCAACCCTAAACCCAACCCCAATATTCACCCAAACATAAGTGTGTCCTGAACTCTAACCCTAACCCTAACCCTTACCATATGGGCCCATTCATTTTAATGAATCTCTTAGGCTATTATGAAGAATGGAAAAACATCCAAAATTTTTCCACATCAAGAGTGTACCATTCAGTGAGATATTAAAAATACATCTTACCCAACCCTAAACCCAACCCCAATATTCACCCAAACATAAGTGCGTCCTGAACTCTAACCCTAGCCCTAACCCTTACCATATGGGCCCATTCATTTTAATGAATCTCATAGGCTATAATGGAGAATGGAAAAACATCCACATTTTTTCCCATCAAGCGTGTACCATTCAGTGTGATATTAAAAATACATCTTACCCAACCCTAAACCCAACCCCAATATTCACCCAAACATAAGTGTGTCCTGAACTCTAACCCTAACCCTTACCATATGGGCCCATTCATTTTAATGAATCTCATAGGCTATTATGGAGAATGGAAAAACATCCAAAATTTTTCCACATCAAGAGTGTACCATTCAGTGAGATATTAAAAATACATCTTACCCAACCCTAAACCCAACCCCAATATTCACCCAAACATAAGTGTGTCCTGAACTCTAACCCTAACCCTTACCATATGGGCCCATTCATTCTAATGAATCTCATAGGCTATAATGGAGAATGTAAAAACATCCAAATTTTTTTCCCATCAAGCGTGTACCATTCAGTGTGATATTAAAAATACATCTTACCCAACCCTAAACCCAACCCCAATATTCACCCAAACATAAGTGCGTCCTGAACTCTAACCCTAACCCTTACCATATGGGCCCATTCATTTTAATGAATCTCATAGGCTATAATGGAGAATGGAAAAACATCCACATTTTTTTCCCATCAAGCGTGTACCATTCAGTGTGATATTAAAAATACATCTTACCCAACCCTAAACCCAACCCCAATATTCAACCAAACATAAGTGTGTCCTGAACTCTAACCCTAACCCTAACCTTACCATATGGGCCCATTCATTCTAATGAATCTCATAGGCTATAATGGAGAATGTAAAAACATCCAAATTTTTTTCCCAACAAGCGTGTACCATTCAGAGTGATATTAAAAATACATCTTACCCAACCCTAAACCCAACCCCAATATTCACCCAAACATAAGTGTGTCCTGAACTCTAACCCTAACCCTTACCATATGGGCCCATTCATTATAATGAATCTCATAGGCTATAATGTAGAATGGAAAAACATCCACATTTTTTTCCAATCAAGCTTGTAGCATTCAGTGTGATATTAAAAATACATCTTACCCAACCCTAAACCCAACCCCAATATTCACCCAAACATAAGTGCGTCCTGAACTCTAACCCTAACCCTAACCCTTACCATATGGGCCCATTCATTTTAATGAATCTCATAGGCTATAATGGAGAATGGAAAAACATCCACATTTTTTCCCATCAAGCGTGTACCATTCAGTGTGATATTAAAAATACATCTTACCCAACCCTAAACCCAACCCCAATATTCACCCAAACATAAGTGTGTCCTGAAGTCTAACCCTAACCCTTACCATATGGGCCCATTCATTTTAATGAATCTCATAGGCTATTATGGAGAATGGAAAAACATCCAAAATTTTTCCACATCAAGAGTGTAACATTCAGTGAGATATTAAAAATACATCTTACCCAACCCTAAACCCAACCCCAATATTCACCCAAACATAAGTGTGTCCTGAACTCTAACCCTAACCCTTACCATATGGGCCCATTCATTCTAATGAATCTCATAGGCTATAATGGAGAATGTAAAAACATCCAAATTTTTTTCCCATCAAGCGTGTACCATTCAGTGTGATATTAAAAATACATCTTACCCAACCCTAAACCCAACCCCAATATTCACCCAAACATAAGTGTGTCCTGAACTCTAACCCTAACCCTAACCCTTACCATATGGGCCCATTCATTTTAATGAATCTCTTAGGCTATTATGAAGAATGGAAAAACATCCAAAATTTTTCCACATCAAGAGTGTACCATTCAGTGAGATATTAAAAATACATCTTACCCAACCCTAAACCCAACCCCAATATTCACCCAAACATAAGTGCGTCCTGAACTCTAACCCTAGCCCTAACCCTTACCATATGGGCCCATTCATTTTAATGAATCTCATAGGCTATAATGGAGAATGGAAAAACATCCACATTTTTTCCCATCAAGCGTGTACCATTCAGTGTGATATTAAAAATACATCTTACCCAACCCTAAACCCAACCCCAATATTCACCCAAACATAAGTGTGTCCTGAACTCTAACCCTAACCCTTACCATATGGGCCCATTCATTTTAATGAATCTCATAGGCTATTATGGAGAATGGAAAAACATCCAAAATTTTTCCACATCAAGAGTGTAACATTCAGTGAGATATTAAAAATACATCTTACCCAACCCTAAACCCAACCCCAATATTCACCCAAACATAAGTGTGTCCTGAACTCTAACCCTAACCCTTACCATATGGGCCCATTCATTCTAATGAATCTCATAGGCTATAATGGAGAATGTAAAAACATCCAAATTTTTTTCCCATCAAGCGTGTACCATTCAGTGTGATATTAAAAATACATCTTACCCAACCCTAAACCCAACCCCAATATTCACCCAAACATAAGTGCGTCCTGAACTCTAACCCTAACCCTTACCATATGGGCCCATTCATTTTAATGAATCTCATAGGCTATAATGGAGAATGGAAAAACATCCACATTTTTTTCCCATCAAGCGTGTACCATTCAGTGTGATATTAAAAATACATCTTACCCAACCCTAAACCCAACCCCAATATTCAACCAAACATAAGTGTGTCCTGAACTCTAACCCTAACCCTAACCTTACCATATGGGCCCATTCATTCTAATGAATCTCAAAGGCTATAATGGAGAATGTAAAAACATCCAAATTTTTTTCCCAACAAGCGTGTACCATTCAGAGTGATATTAAAAATACATCTTACCCAACCCTAAACCCAACCCCAATATTCACCCAAACATAAGTGTGTCCTGAACTCTAACCCTAACCCTTACCATATGGGCCCATTCATTATAATGAATCTCATAGGCTATAATGTAGAATGGAAAAACATCCACATTTTTTTCCAATCAAGCTTGTAGCATTCAGTGTGATATTAAAAATACATCTTACCCAACCCTAAACCCAACCCCAATATTCACCCAAACATAAGTGTGTCCTGAACTCTAACCCTAACCCTAACCATTACCATATGGGCCCATTCATTCTAATGAATCTCATAGGCTATAATGGAGAATGTAAAAACATCCAATTTTTTTCCCCATCAAGCGTGTACCATTCAGTGTGATATTAAAAATACATCTTACCCAACCCTAAACCCAACCCCAATATTCACCCAAACATAAGTGTGTCCTGAACTCTAACCCTAACCCTAACCCTTTCCATATGGGCCCATTCATTTTCATGAATCTCATAGGCTATAATGGAGAATGGAAAAACATCCAAAAAATTTTCCCATCAAACGTATACCATTCAGTGTGATATTAAAAATATATCTTACCCAACCCTAAACCCAACCCCAATATTCATCCAAACATAAGTGTGTCCTGAACTCTAACCCTAACCCTAACCCTTACCATATGGGCCCATTCATTTTAATGAATCTCATAGGCTATAATGGAGAATGGAAAAACATCCAAAATTTTTCCACATCAAGAGTGTACCATTCAGTGAGATATTAAAAATACATCTTACCCAACCCTAAACCCTACCCCAATATTCACCCAAACATAAGTGTGTCCTGAACTCTAACCCTAACCCTAACCCTTACCATATGGGCCCATTCATTCTAATGAATCTCATAGGCTATAATGGAGAATGTAAAAACATCCAAATTTTTTTCCCATCAAGCGTGTACCATTCACTGTGATATTAAAAATACATCTTATCCAACCCTAAACCCAACCCCAATATTCACCCAAACATAAGTGTGTCCTGAACTCTAACCCTAACCCTAACCCTTACCATATGGGCCCATTCATTTTAATGAATCTCATAGGCTATTATGGAGAATGGAAAAACATCCACATTTTTTTCCCATCAAGCGTGTACCATTCAGTGTGATATTAAAAATACATCTTACCCAACCCTAAACCCAACCCCAATATTCACCCAAACATAAGTGTGTCCTGAAATCTAACCCTAACCCTAACCCTTACCATATGGGCCCATTCATTTTAATGAATCTCTTAGGCTATTATGAAGAATGGAAAAACATCCAAAATTTTTCCACATCAAGAGTGTACCATTCAGTGAGATATTAAAAATACATCTTACCCAACCCTAAACCCAACCCCAATATTCACCCAAACATAAGTGTGTCCTGAACTCTAACCCTAACCCTTACCATATGGGCCCATTCATTCTAATGAATCTCATAGGCTATAATGGAGAATGTAAAAACATCCAAATTTTTTTCCCATCAAGCGTGTACCATTCAGTGTGATATTAAAAATACATCTTACCCAACCCTAAACCCAACCCCAATATTCACCCAAACATAAGTGCGTCCTGAACTCTAACCCTAACCCTAACCCTTACCATATGGGCCCATTCATTTTAATGAATCTCATAGGCTATAATGGAGAATGGAAAAACATCCACATTTTTTTCCCATCAAGCGTGTACCATTCAGTGTGATATTAAAAATACATCTTACCCAACCCTAAACCCAACCCCAATATTCACCCAAACATAAGTGTGTCCTGAACTCTAACCCTAACCCTTTCCATATGGGCCCATTCATTCTAATGAATCTCATAGGCTATAATGGAGAATGTAAAAACATCCAAATTTTTTTCCCATCAAGCGTGTACCATTCAGTGTGATATTAAAAATACATCTTACCCAACCCTAAACCCAACCCCAATATTCACCCAAACATAAGTGGGTCCTGAACTCTAACCCTAACCCTAACCCTTACCATATGGGCCCATTCATTTTAATGAATCTCATAGGCTATAATGGAGAATGGAAAAACATCCAAAAATTTTTCCCATCAAACGTATACCATTCAGTGTGATATTAAAAATATATCTTACCCAACCCTAAACCCAACCCCAATATTCATCCAAACATAAGTGTGTCCTGAACTCTAACCCTAACCCTAACCCTTACCATATGGGCCCATTCATTCTAATGAATCTCATAGGCTATAATGGAGAATGGAAAAACATCCAAATTTTTTTCCCATCAAGCGTGTACCATTCACTGTGATATTAAAAATACATCTTATCCAACCCTAAACCCAACCCCAATATTCACCCAAACATAAGTGTGTCCTGAACTCTAACCCTAACCCTAACCCTTACCATATGGGCCCATTCATTTTAATGAATCTCATAGGCTATTATGGAGAATGGAAAAACATCCACATTTTTTTCCCATCAAGCGTGTACCATTCAGTGTGATATTAAAAATACATCTTACCCAACCCTAAACCCAACCCCAATATTCACCCAAACATAAGTGTGTCCTGAACTCTAACCCTAACACTAACCCTTACCATATGGGCCCATTCATTTTAATGAATCTCTGAGGCTATTATGAAGAATGGAAAAACATCCAAAATTTTTCCACATCAAGAGTGTACCATTCAGTGAGATATTAAAAATATATCTTACCCAACCCTAAACCCAACCCCAATATTCACCCAAACATAAGTGTGTCCTGAACTCTAACCCTAACCCTTACCATATGGGCCCATTCATTCTAATGAATCTCATAGGCTATAATGGAGAATGTAAAAACATCCAAATTTTTTTCCCATCAAGCGTGTACCATTCAGTGTGATATTAAAAATACATCTTACCCAACCCTAAACCCAACCCCAATATTCACCCAAACATAAGTGTGTCCTGAACTCTAACCCTAACCCTTACCATATGGGCCCATTCATTATAATGAATCTCATAGGCTATAATGTAGAATGGAAAAACATCCACATTTTTTTCCCATCAAGCGTGTACCATTCAGTGTGATATTAAAAATACATCTTACCCAACCCTAAACCCAACCCCAATATTCACCCAAACATAAGTGTGTCCTGAACTCTAACCCTAACCCTAACCCTTACCATATGGGCTCATTCATTCTAATGAATCTCATAGGCTATAATGGAGAATGGAAAAACATCCAAAAATTTTCCCCATCAAGCTTGTAGCATTCAGTGTGATATTAAAAATACATCTTACCCAACCCTAAACCCAACCCCAATATTCACCCAAACATAAGTGTGTCCTGAACTCTAACCCTAACCCTAACCCTTAACGTATGGGCCCATTCATTTTAATGAATCTCATAGGCTATAATGGAGAATGGAAAAACATCCACATTTTTTTCCCATCAAGCGTGTACCATTCAGTGTGATATTAAAAATACATCTTACCCAACCCTAAACCCAACCCCAATATTCACCCAAACATAAGTGTGTCCTGAACTCTAACCCTAACCCTAACCCTTACCATATGGGCCCATTCATTTTAATGAATCTCTTAGGCTATTATGAAGAATGGAAAAACATCCAAAATTTTTCCACATCAAGAGTGTACCATTCAGTGAGATATTAAAAATACATCTTACCCAACCCTAAACCCAACCCCAATATTCACCCAAACATAAGTGTGTCCTGAACTCTAACCCTAACCCTAACCCTTTCCATATGGGCCCATTCATTCTAATGAATCTCATAGGCTATAATGGAGAATGTAAAAACATCCAAATTTTTTTCCCATCAAGCGTGTACCATTCAGTGTGATATTAAAAATACATCTTACCCAACCCTAAACCCAACCCCAATATTCACCCAAACATAAGTGCGTCCTGAACTCTAACCCTAACCCTAACCCTTACCATATGGGCCCATTCATTTTAATGAATCTCATAGGCTATAATGGAGAATGGAAAAACATCCACATTTTTTTCCCATCAAGCGTGTACCATTCAGTGTGATATAAAAAATACATCTTACCCAACCCTAAACCCAACCCCAATATTCACCCAAACATAAGTGTGTCCTGAAATCTAACCCTAACCCTTACCATTTGGGCCCATTCATTTTAATGAATCTCATAGGCTATTATGGAGAATGGAAAAACATCCAAAATTTTTCCACATCAAGAGTGTACCATTCAGTGTGATATTAAAAATACATCTTACCCAACCCTAAACCCCACCCCAATATTCACCCAAACATAAGTGTGTCCTGAACTCTAACCCTAACCCTTTCCATATGGGCCCATTCATTCTAATGAATCTCATAGGCTATAATGGAGAATGTAAAAACATCCAAATTTTTTTCCCATCAAGCGTGTACCATTCAGTGTGATATTAAAAATACATCTTACCCAACCCTAAACCCAACCCCAATATTCAACCAAACATAAGTGTGTCCTGAACTCTAACCCTAACCCTAACCCTATGGGCCCATTCATTTTAATGAATCTCATAGGCTATAATGGAGAATGGAAAAACATCCAAAAATTTTTCCCATCAAACGTATACCATTCAGTGTGATATTAAAAATATATCTTACCCAACCCTAAACCCAACCCCAATATTAATCCAAACATAAGTGTGTCCTGAACTCTAACCCTAACCCTAACCCTTACCATATGGGTCCATTCATTTTAATGAATCTCATAGGCTATAATGGAGAATGGAAAAACATCCAAAATTTTTCCACATCAAGAGTGTACCATTCAGTGAGATATTAAAAATACATCTTACCCAACCCTAAACCCTGCCCCAATATTCACCCAAACATAAGTGCGTCCTGAACTCTAACCCTAACCCTAACCCTTACCATATGGGCCCATTCATTTTAATGAATCTCATAGGCTATAATGGAGAATGGAAAAACATCCACATTTTTTTCCCATCAAGCGTGTACCATTCAGTGTGATATTAAAAATACATCTTACCCAACCCTAAACCCAACCCCAATATTCACCCAAACATAAGTGAGTCCTGAACTCTAACCCTAACCCTAACCCTTACCATATGGGCCCATTCATTTTAATGAATCTCATAGGCTATTATGGAGAATGGAAAAACATCCAAAATTTTTCCACATCAAGAGTGTACCATTCAGTGAGATATTAAAAATACATCTTACCCAACCCTAAACCCAACCCCAATATTCACCCAAACATAAGTGTGTCCTGAACTCTAACCCTAACCCTTACCATATGGGCCCATTCATTCTAATGAATCTCATAGGCTATAATGGAGAATGTAAAAACATCCAAATTTTTTTCCCATCAAGCGTGTACCATTCAGTGTGATATTAAAAATACATCTTACCCAAGACTAAACCCAACCCCAATATTCACCCAAACATAAGTGCGTCCTGAACTCTAACCCTAACCCTTACCATATGGGCCCATTCATTTTAATGAATCTCATAGGCTATAATGGAGAATGGAAGAACATCCACATTTTTTTCCCATCAAGCGTGTACCATTCAGTGTGATATTAAAAATACATCTTACCCAACCCTAAACCCAACCCCAATATTCAACCAAACATAAGTGTGTCCTGAACTCTAACCCTAACCCTAACCTTACCATATGGGCCCATTCATTCTAATGAATCTCATAGGCTATAATGGAGAATGTAAAAACATCCAAATTTTTTTCCCAACAAGCGTGTACCATTCAGAGTGATATTAAAAATACATCTTACCCAACCCTAAACCCAACCCCAATATTCACCCAAACATAATTGTGTCCTGAACTCTAACCCTAACCCTTACCATATGGGCCCATTCATTATAATGAATCTCATAGGCTATAATGTAGAATGGAAAAACATCCACATTTTTTTCCAATCAAGCTTGTAGCATTCAGTGTGATATTAAAAATACATCTTACCCAACCCTAAACCCAACCCCAATATTCACCCAAACATAAGTGTGTCCTGAACTCTAACCCTAACCCTAACCATTACCATATGGGCCCATTCATTCTAATGAATCTCATAGGCTATAATGGAGAATGTAAAAACATCCAATTTTTTTTCCCATCAAGCGTGTATCATTCAGTGTGATATTAAAAATACATCTTACCCAACCCTAAACCCAACCCCAATATTCACCCAAACATAAGTGTGTCCTGAACTCTAACCCTAACCCTAACCCTTTCCATATGGGCCCATTCATTTTCATGAATCTCATAGGCTATAATGGAGAATGGAAAAACATCCAAAAAATTTTCCCATCAAACGTATACCATTCAGTGTGATATTAAAAATATATCTTACCCAACCCTAAACCCAACCCCAATATTCATCCAAACATAAGTGTGTCCTGAACTCTAACCCTAACCCTAACCCTTACCATATGGGCCCATTCATTTTAATGAATCTCATAGGCTATAATGGAGAATGGAAAAACATCCAACATTTTTCCACATCAAGAGTGTACCATTCAGTGAGATATTAAAAATACATCTTACCCAACCCTAAACCCTACCCCAATATTCACCCAAACATAAGTGTGTCCTGAACTCTAACCCTAACCCTAACCCTTACCATATGGGCCCATTCATTCTAATGAATCTCATAGGCTATAATGGAGAATGTAAAAACATCCAAATTTTTTTCCCATCAAGCGTGTACCATTCACTGTGATATTAAAAATACATCTTATCCAACCCTAAACCCAACCCCAATATTCACCCAAACATAAGTGTGTCCTGAACTCTAACCCTAACCCTAACCCTTACCATATGGGCCCATTCATTTTATTGAATCTCATAGGCTATTATGGAGAAAGGAAAAACATCCACATTTTTTTCCCATCAAGCGTGTACCATTCAGTGTGATACTAAAAATACATCTTACCCAACCCTAAACCCAACCCCAATATTCACCCAAACATAAGTGTGTCCTGAAATCTAACCCTAACCCTAACCCTTACCATATGGGCCCATTCATTTTAATGAATCTCTTAGGCTATTATGAAGAATGGAAAAAACATCCAAAATTTTTCCACATCAAGAGTGTACCATTCAGTGAGATATTAAAAATACATCTTACCCAACCCTAAACCCAACCCCAATATTCACCCAAACATAAGTGTGTCCTGAACTCTAACCCTAACCCTAACCCTTACCATATGGGCCCATTCATTCTAATGAATCTCATAGGCTATAATGGAGAATGTAAAAACATCCAAATTTTTTTCCCATCAAGCGTGTACCATTCAGTGTGATATTAAAAATACATCTTACCCAACCCTAAACCCAACCCCAATATTCACCCAAACATAAGTGCGTCCTGAACTCTAACCCTAACCCTAACCCTTACCATATGGGCCCATTCATTTTAATGAATCTCATAGGCTATAATGGAGAATGGAAAAACATCCACATTTTTTTCCCATCAAGCGTGTACCATTCAGTGTGATATTAAAAATACATCTTACCCAACCCTAAACCCAACCCCAATATTCACCCAAACATAAGTGTGTCCTGAACTCTAACCCTAACCCTTTCCATATGGGCCCATTCATTCTAATGAATCTCATAGGCTATAATGGAGAATGTAAAAACATCCAAATTTTTTTCCCATCAAGCGTGTACCATTCAGTGTGATATTAAAAATACATCTTACCCAACCCTAAACCCAACCCCAATATTCACCCAAACATAAGTGGGTCCTGAACTCTAACCCTAACCCTAACCCTTACCATATGGGACCATTCATTTTAATGAATCTCATAGGCTATAATGGAGAATGGAAAAACATCCAAAAATTTTTCCCATCAAACGTATACCATTCAGTGTGATATTAAAAATATATCTTACCCAACCCTAAACCCAACCCCAATATTCATCCAAACATAAGTGTGTCCTGAACTCTAACCCTAACCCTAACCCTTACCATATGGGCCCATTCATTCTAATGAATCTCATAGGCTATAATGGAGAATGGAAAAACATCCAAATTTTTTTCCCATCAAGCGTGTACCATTCACTGTGATATTAAAAATACATCTTATCCAACCCTAAACCCAACCCCAATATTCACCCAAACATAAGTGTGTCCTGAACTCTAACCCTAACCCTAACCCTTACCATATGGGCCCATTCATTTTAATGAATCTCATAGGCTATTATGGAGAATGGAAAAACATCCACATTTTTTTCCCATCAAGCGTGTACCATTCAGTGTGATATTAAAAATACATCTTACCCAACCCTAAACCCAACCCCAATATTCACCCAAACATAAGTGTGTCCTGAACTCTAACCCTAACACTAACCCTTACCATATGGGCCCATTCATTTTAATGAATCTCTGAGGCTATTATGAAGAATGGAAAAACATCCAAAATTTTTCCACATCAAGAGTGTACCATTCAGTGAGATATCAAAAATACATCTTACCCAACCCTAAACCCAACCCCAATATTCACCCAAACATAAGTGTGTCCTGAACTCTAACCCTAACCCTTACCATATGGGCCCATTCATTCTAATGAATCTCATAGGCTATAATGGAGAATGTAAAAACATCCAAATTTTTTTCCCATCAAGCGTGTACCATTCAGTGTGATATTAAAAATACATCTTACCCAACCCTAAACCCAACCCCAATATTCACCCAAACATAAGTGTGTCCTGAACTCTAACCCTAACCCTTACCATATGGGCCCATTCATTATAATGAATCTCATAGGCTATAATGTAGAATGGAAAAACATCCACATTTTTTTCCCATCAAGCGTGTACCATTCAGTGTGATATTAAAAATACATCTTACCCAACCCTAAACCCAACCCCAATATTCACCCAAACATAAGTGTGTCCTGAACTCTAACCCTAACCCTAACCCTTACCATATGGGCTCATTCATTCTAATGAATCTCATAGGCTATAATGGAGAATGGAAAAACATCCAAAAATTTTCCCCATCAAGCTTGTAGCATTCAGTGTGATATTAAAAATACATCTTACCCAACCCTAAACCGAACCCCAATATTCACCCAAACATAAGTGTGTCCTGAACTCTAACCCTAACCCTAACCCTTAACGTATGGGCCCATTCATTTTAATGAATCTCATAGGCTATAATGGAGAATGGAAAAACATCCACATTTTTTTCCCATCAAGCGTGTACCATTCAGTGTGATATTAAAAATACATCTTACCCAACCCTAAACCCAACCCCAATATTCACCCAAACATAAGTGTGTCCTGAACTCTAACCCTAACCCTAACCCTTACCATATGGGCCCATTCATTTTAATGAATCTCTTAGGCTATTATGAAGAATGGAAAAACATCCAAAATTTTTCCACATCAAGAGTGTACCATTCAGTGAGATATTAAAAATACATCTTACCCAACCCTAAACCCAACCCCAATATTCACCCAAACATAAGTGTGTCCTGAACTCTAACCCTAACCCTTACCATATGGGCCCATTCATTCTAATGAATCTCATAGGCTATAATGGAGAATGTAAAAACATCCAAATTTTTTTCCCATCAAGCGTGTACCATTCAGTGTGATATTAAATATACATCTTACCCAACCCTAAACCCAACCCCAATATTCACCCAAACATAAGTGCGTCCTGAACTCTAACCCTAACCCTAACCCTTACCATATGGGCCCATTCATTTTAATGAATCTCATAGGCTATAATGGAGAATGGAAAAACATCCACATTTTTTTCCCATCAAGCGTGTACCATTCAGTGTGATATTAAAAATACATCTTACCCAACCCTAAACCCAACCCCAATATTCACCCAAACATAAGTGTGTCCTGAAATCTAACCCTAACCCTTACCATATGGGCCCATTCATTTTAATGAATCTCATAGGCTATTATGGAGAATGGAAAAACATCCAAAATTTTTCCACATCAAGAGTGTACCATTCAGTGTGATATTAAAAATACATCTTACCCAACCCTAAACCCAACCCCAATATTCACCCAAACATAAGTGTGTCCTGAACTCTAACCCTAACCCTTTCCATATGGGCCCATTCATTCTAATGAATCTCATAGGCTATAATGGAGAATGTAAAAACATCCAAATTTTTTTCCCATCAAGCGTGTACCATTCAGTGTGATATTAAAAATACATCTTACCCAACCGTAAACCCAACCCCAATATTCAACCAAACATAAGTGTGTCCTGAACTCTAACCCTAACCCTAACCCTATGGGCCCATTCATTTTAATGAATCTCATAGGCTATAATGGAGAATGGAAAAACATCCAAAAAATTTTCCCATCAAACGTATACCATTCAGTGTGATATTAAAAATATATCTTACCCAACCCTAAACCCAACCCCAATATTCATCCAAACATAAGTGTGTCCTGAACTCTAACCCTAACCCTAACCCTTACCATATGGGCCCATTCATTTTAATGAATCTCATAGGCTATAATGGAGAATGGAAAAACATCCAAAATTTTTCCACATCAAGAGTGTACCATTCAGTGAGATATTAAAAATACATCTTACCGAACCCTAAACCCTGCCCCAATATTCACCCAAACATAAGTGCGTCCTGAACTCTAACCCTAACCCTAACCCTTACCATATGGGCCCATTCATTTTAATGAATCTCATAGGCTATAATGGAGAATGGAAAAACATCCACATTTTTTTCCCATCAAGCGTGTACCATTCAGTGTGATATTAAAAATACATCTTACCCAACCCTAAACCCAACCCCAATATTCACCCAAACATAAGTGAGTCCTGAACTCTAACCCTAACCCTAACCCTTACCATATGGGCCCATTCATTTTAATGAATCTCATAGGCTATTATGGAGAATGGAAAAACATCCAAAATTTTTCCACATCAAGAGTGTACCATTCAGTGAGATATTAAAAATACATCTTACCCAACCCTAAACCCAACCCCAATATTCACCCAAACATAAGTGTGTCCTGAACTCTAACCCTAATCCTTACCATATGGGCCCATTCATTCTAATGAATCTCATAGGCTATAATGGAGAATGTAAAAACATCCAAATTTTTTTCCCGTCAAGCGTGTACCATTCAGTGTGATATTAAAAATACATCTTACCCAACCCTAAACCCAACCCCAATATTCACCCAAACATAAGTGTGTCCTGAACTCTAACCCTAACCCTTACCATATGGGCCCATTCATTTTAATGAATCTCATAGGCTATTATGGAGAATGGAAAAACATCCAAAAATTTTCCACATCAAGAGTGCACCATTCAGTGAGATATTAAAAATACATCTTACCCAACCCTAAACCCAACCCCAATATTCACCCAAACATAAGTGTGTCCTGAACTCTAACCCTAACCCTAACCCTTACCATATGGGCCCATTCATTTTCATGAATCTCATAGGCTATAATGGAGAATGGAAAAACATCCAAAAAATTTTCCCATCAAACGTATACCATTCAGTGTGATATTAAAAATATATCTTACCCAACCCTAAACCCAACCCCAATATTCATCCAAACATAAGTGTGTCCTGAACTCTAACCCTAACCCTAACCCTTACCATATGGGCCCATTCATTTTAATGAATCTCATAGGCTATAATGGAGAATGGAAAAACATCCAAAATTTTTCCACATCAAGAGTGTACCATTCAGTGAGATATTAAAAATACATCTTACCCAACCCTAAACCCTACCCCAATATTCACCCAAACATAAGTGTGTCCTGAACTCTAACCCTAACCCTAACCCTTACCATATGGGCCCATTCATTCTAATGAATCTCATAGGCTATAATGGAGAATGTAAAAACATCCAAATTTTTTTCCCATCAAGCGTGTACCATTCACTGTGATATTAAAAATACATCTTATCCAACCCTAAACCCAACCCCAATATTCACCCAAACATAAGTGTGTCCTGAACTCTAACCCTAACCCTAACCCTTACCATATGGGCCCATTCATTTTAATGAATCTCATAGGCTATTATGGAGAATGGAAAAACATCCACATTTTTTTCCCATCAAGCGTGTACCATTCAGTGTGATATTAAAAATACATCTTACCCAACCCTAAACCCAACCCCAATATTCACCCAAACATAAGTGTGTCCTGAACTCTAACCCTAACCCTAACCCTTACCATATGGGCCCATTCATTTTAATGAATCTCTTAGGCTATTATGAAGAATGGAAAAACATCCAAAATTTTTCCACATCAAGAGTGTACCATTCAGTGAGATATTAAAAATACATCTTACCCAACCCTAAACCCAACCCCAATATTCACCCAAACATAAGTGTGTCCTGAACTCTAACCCTAACCCTTACCATATGGGCCCATTCATTCTAATGAATCTCATAGGCTATAATGGAGAATGTAAAAACATCCAAATTTTTTTCCCATCAAGCGTGTACCATTCAGTGTGATATTAAAAATACATCATACCCAACCCTAAACCCAACCCCAATATTCACCCAAACATAAGTGCGTCCTGAACTCTAACCCTAACCCTAACCCTTACCATATGGGCCCATTCATTTTAATGAATCTCATAGGCTATAATGGAGAATGGAAAAACATCCACATTTTTTTCCCATCAAGCGTGTACCATTCAGTGTGATATTAAAAATACATCTTACCCAACCCTAAACCCAACCCCAATATTCACCCAAACATAAGTGTGTCCTGAACTCTAACCCTAACCCTTTCCATATGGGCCCATTAATTCTAATGAATCTCATAGGCTATAATGGAGAATCTAAAAACATCCAAATTTTTTTCCCATCAAGCGTGTACCATTCAGTGTGATATTAAAAATACATCTTACCCAACCCTAAACCCAACCCCAATATTCACCCAAACATAAGTGTGTCCTGAACTCTAACCCTAACCCTAACCCTTACCATATGGGCCCATTCATTTTAATGAATCTCATAGGCTATAATGGAGAATGGAAAAACATCCAAAAATTTTTCCCATCAAACGTATACCATTCAGTGTGATATTAAAAATATATCTTACCCAACCCTAAACCCAACCCCAATATTCATCCAAACATAAGTGTGTCCTGAACTCTAACCCTAACCCTAACCCTTACCATATGGGCCCTTTCATTCTAATGAATCTCATAGGCTATAATGGAGAATGGAAAAACATCCAAATTTTTTTCCCATCAAGCGTGTACCATTCACTGTGATATTAAAAATACATCTTATCCAACCCTAAACCCAACCCCAATATTCACCCAAACATAAGTGTGTCCTGAACTCTAACCCTAACCCTAACCCTTACCATATGGGCCCATTCATTTTAATGAATCTCATAGGCTATTATGGAGAATGGAAAAACATCCACATTTTTTTCCCATCAAGCGTGTACCATTCAGTGTGATATTAAAAATACATCTTACCCAACCCTAAACCCAACCCCAATATTCACCCAAACATAAGTGTGTCCTGAACTCTAACCCTAACCCTAACCCTTACCATATGGGCCCATTCATTTTAATGAATCCCTTAGGCTATTATGAAGAATGGAAAAACATCCAAAATTTTTCCACATCAAGAGTGTACCATTCAGTGAGATATTAAAAATACATCTTACCCAACCCTAAACCCAACCCCAATATTCACCCAAACATAAGTGTGTCCTGAACTCTAACCCTAACCCTTACCATATGGGCCCATTCATTCTAATGAATCTCATAGGCTATAATGGAGAATGTAAAAACATCCAAATTTTTTTCCCATCAAGCGTGTACCATTCAGTGTGATATTAAAAATACATCTTACCCAACCCTAAACCCAACCCCAATATTCACCCAAACATAAGTGTGTCCTGAACTCTAACCCTAACCCTTTCCATATGGGCCCATTCATTCTAATGAATCTCATAGGCTATAATGGAGAATGTAAAAACATCCAAATTTTTTTCCCATCAAGCGTGTACCATTCAGTGTGATATTAAAAATACATCTTACCCAACCCTAAACCCAACCCCAATATTCACCCAAACATAAGTGTGTCCTGAACTCTAACCCTAACCCTTACCATATGGGCCCATTCATTTTAATGAATCTCATAGGCTATTATGGAGAATGGAAAAACATCCAAAATTTTTCCACATCAAGAGTGCACCATTCAGTGAGATATTAAAAATACATCTTACCCAACCCTAAACCCAACCCCAATATTCACCCAAACATAAGTGTGTCCTGAACTCTAACCCTAACCCTAACCCTTACCATATGGGCCCATTCATTTTCATGAATCTCATAGGCTATAATGGAGAATGGAAAAACATCCAAAAAATTTTCCCATCAAACGTATACCATTCAGTGTGATATTAAAAATATATCTTACCCAGCCCTAAACCCAACCCCAATATTCATCCAAACATAAGTGTGTCCTGAACTCTAACCCTAACCCTAACCCTTACCATATGGGCCCATTCATTTTAATGAATCTCATAGGCTATAATGGAGAATGGAAAAACATCCAAAATTTTTCCACATCAAGAGTGTACCATTCAGTGAGATATTAAAAATACATCTTACCCAACCCTAAACCCTACCCCAATATTCACCCAAACATAAGTGTGTCCTGAACTCTAACCCTAACCCTAACCCTTACCATATGGGCCCATTCTTTCTAATGAATCGCATAGGTATAATGGAGAATGTAAAAACATCCAAATTTTTTTCCCATCAAGCGTGTACCATTCACTGTGATATTAAAAATACATCTTATCCAACCCTAAACCCAACCCCAATATTCACCCAAACATAAGTGTGTCCTGAACTCTAACCCTAACCCTAACCCTTACCATATGGGCCCTTTCATGTTAATGAATCTCATAGGCTATTATGGAGAATGGAAAAACATCCACATTTTTTTCCCATCAAGCGTGTACCATTCAGTGTGATATTAAAAATACATCTTACCCAACCCTAAACCCAACCCCAATATTCACCCAAACATAAGTGTGTCCTGAACTCTAACCCTAACCCTAACCCTTACCATATGGGCCCATTCATTTTAATGAATCTCTTAGGCTATTATGAAGAATGGAAAAACATCCAAAATTTTTCCACATCAAGAGTGTACCATTCAGTGAGATATTAAAAATACATCTTACCCAACCCTAAACCCAACCCCAATATTCACCCAAACATAAGTGTGTCCTGAACTCTAACCCTAACCCTTTCCATATGGGCCCATTCATTCTAATGAATCTCATAGGCTATAATGGAGAATGTAAAAACATCCAAATCTTTTTCCCATCAAGCGTGTACCATTCAGTGTGATATTAAAAATACATCTTACCCAACCCTAAACCCAACCCCAATATTCACCCAAACATAAGTGTGTCCTGAACTCTAACCCTAACCCTAACCCTTACCATATGGGCCCATTCATTTTAATGAATCTCATAGGCTATAATGGAGAATGGAAAAACATCCAAAAATTTTTCCCATCAAACGTATACCATTCAGTGTGATATTAAAAATATATCTTACCCAACCCTAAACCCAACCCCAATATTCATCCAAACATAAGTGTGTCCTGAACTCTAACCCTAACCCTAACCCTTACCATATGGGCCCATTCATTTTAATGAATCTCTTAGGCTATTATGAAGAATGGAAAAACATCCAAATTTTTTCCACATCAAGAGTGTACCATTCAGTGAGATATTAAAAATACATCTTACCCAACCCTAAACCCAACCCCAATATTCACCCAAACATAAGTGTGTCCTGAACTCTAACCCTAACCCTTACCATATGGGCCCATTCATTCTAATGAATCTCATAGGCTATAATGGAGAATGTAAAAACATCCAAATTTTTTTCCCATCAAGCGTGTACCATTCAGTGTGATATTAAAAATACATCTTACCCAACCCTAAACCCAACCCCAATATTCACCCAAACATAAGTGCGTCCTGAACTCTAACCCTAACCCTAACCCTTACCATATGGGCCCATTCATTTTAATGAATCTCATAGGCTATAATGGAGAATGGAAAAACATCCACATTTTTTTCCCATCAAGCGTGTACCATTCAGTGTGATATTAAAAATACATCTTACCCAACCCTAAACCCAACCCCAATATTCACCCAAACATAAGTGTGTCCTGAACTCTAACCCTAACCCTTACCATATGGGCCCATTCATTTTAATGAATCTCATAGGCTATTATGGAGAATGGAAAAACATCCAAAATTTTTCCACATCAAGAGTGTACCATTCAGTGTGATATTAAAAATACATCTTACCCAACCCTAAACCCAACCCGAATATTCACCCAAACATAAGTGTGTCCTGAACTCTAACCCTAACCCTTTCCATATGGGCCCATTCATTCTAATGAATCTCATAGGCTATAATGGAGAATGTAAAAACATCCAAATTTTTTTCCCATCAAGCGTGTACCATTCAGTGTGATATTAAAAATACATCTTACCCAACCCTAAACCCAACCCCAATATTCACCCAAACATAAGTGCGTCCTGAACTCTAACCCTAACCCTAACCCTTACCATATGGGCCCATTCATTTTAATGAATCTCATAGGCTATAATGGAGAATGGAAAAACATCCACATTTTTTTCCCATCAAGCGTGTACCATTCAGTGTGATATTAAAAATACATCTTACCCAACCCTAAACCCAACCCCAATATTCACCCAAACATAAGTGTGTCCTGAACTCTAACCCTAACCCTTACCATATGGGCCCATTCATTTTAATGAATCTCATAGGCTATTATGGAGAATGGAAAAACATCCAAAATTTTTCCACATTAAGAGTGTACCATTCAGTGTGATATTAAAAATACATCTTACCCAACCCTAAACCCAACCCCAATATTCACCCAAACATAAGTGTGTCCTGAACTCTAACCCTAACCCTTTCCATATGGGCCCATTCATTCTAATGAATCTCATAGGCTATAATGGAGAATGTAAAAACATCCAAATTTTTTTCCCATCAAGCGGGTACCATTCAGTGTGATATTAAAAATACATCTTACCCAACCCTAAACCCAACCCCAATATTCACCCAAACATAAGTGTGTCCTGAACTCTAACCCTAACCCTAACCCTTACCATATGGGCCCATTCATTTTAATGAATCTCATAGGCTATAATGGAAAATGGAAAAACATCCAAAATTTTTCCACATCAAGAGTGTACCATTCAGTGAGATATTAAAAATACATCTTACCCAACCCTAAACCCTACCCCAATATTCACCCAAACATAAGTGTGTCCTGAACTCTAACCCTAACCCTAACCCTTACCATATGGGCCCATTCATTCTAATGAATCTCATAGGCTATAATGGAGAATGTAAAAACATCCAAATTTTTTTCCCATCAAGCGTGTACCATTCACTGTGATATTAAAAATACATCTTATCCAACCCTAAACCCAACCCCAATATTCACCCAAACATAAGTGTGTCCTGAACGCTAACCCTAACCCTAACCCTTACCATATGGGCCCATTCATTTTAATGAATCTCATAGGCTATTATGGAGAATGGAAAAACATCCACATTTTTTTCCCATCAAGCGTGTACCATTCAGTGTGATATTAAAAATACATCTTACCCAACCCTAAACCCAACCCAAATATTCACCCAAACATAAGTGTGTCCTGAACTCTAAACCCTAACCCTTACCATATGGGCCCATTCATTTTAAAGAATCTCTTAGGCTATTATGAAGAATGGAAAAACATCCAAAATTTTTCCACATCAAGAGTGTACCATTCAGTGAGATATTAAAAATACATCTTACCCAACCCTAAACCCAACCTCAATATTCACCCAAACATAAGTGTGTCCTGAACTCTAACCCTAACCCTTACCATATCGGCCCATTCATTCTAATGAATCTCATAGGCTATAATGGAGAATGTAAAAACATCCAATTTTTTTTCCCATCAAGCGTGTACCATTCAGTGTGATATTAAAAATACATCTTACCCAACCCTAAACCCAACCCCAATATTCACCCAAACATAAGTGCGTCCTGAACTCTAACCCTAACCCTAACCCTTACCATATGGGCCCATTCATTTTAATGAATCTCATAGGCTATAATGGAGAATGGAAAAACATCCACATTTTTTTCCCATCAAGCGTGTACCATTCAGTGTGATATTAAAAATACATCTTACCCAACCCTAAACCCAACCCCAATATTCACCCAAACATAAGTGTGTCCTGAACTCTAACCCTAACCCTTACCATATGGGCCCATTCATTTTAATGAATCTCATAGGCTATTATGGAGAATGGAAAAACATCCAAAATTTTTCCACATCAAGAGTGTACCATTCAGTGTGATATTAAAAATACATCTTACCCAACCCTAAACCCAACCCCAATATTCACCCAAACATAAGTGTGTCCTGAACTCTAACCCTAACCCTTTCCATATGGGCCCATTCATTCTAATGAATCTCATAGGCTATAATGGAGAATGTAAAAACATCCAAATTTTTTTCCCATCAAGCGTGTACCATTCAGTGTGATATTAAAAATACATCTTACCCAACCCTAAACCCAACCCCAATATTCACCCAAACATAAGTGTGTCCTGAACTCTAACCCTAACCCTAACCCTTACCATATGGGCCCATTCATTTTAATGAATCTCATAGGCTATAATGGAAAATGGAAAAACATCCAAAATTTTTCCACATCAAGAGTGTACCATTCAGTGAGATATTAAAAATACATCTTACCCAACCCTAAACCCTACCCCAATATTCACCCAAACATAAGTGTGTCCTGAACTCTAACCCTAACCCTAACCCTTACCATATGGGCCCATTCATTCTAATGAATCTCATAGGCTATAATGGAGAATGTAAAAACATCCAAATTTTTTTCCCATCAAGCGTGTACCATTCACTGTGATATTAAAAATACATCTTATCCAACCCTAAACCCAACCCCAATATTCACCCAAACATAAGTGTGTCCTGAACTCTAACCCTAACCCTAACCCTTACCATATGGGCCCATTCATTTTAATGAATCTCATAGGCTATTATGGAGAATGGAAAAACATCCACATTTTTTTCCCATCAAGCGTGTACCATTCAGTGTGATATTAAAAATACATCTTACCCAACCCTAAACCCAACCCAAATATTCACCCAAACATAAGTGTGTCCTGAACTCTAACCCTAACCCTTACCATATGGGCCCATTCATTTTAAAGAATCTCTTAGGCTATTATGAAGAATGGAAAAACATCCAAAATTTTTCCACATCAAGAGTGTACCATTCAGTGAGATACTAAAAATACATCTTACCCAACCCTAAACCCAACCCCAATATTCACCCAAACATAAGTGTGTCCTGAACTCTAACCCTAACCCTTACCATATCGGCCCATTCATTCTAATGAATCTCATAGGCTATAATGGAGAATGGAAAAACATCCACATTTTTTTCCCATCAAGCGTGTACCATTCAGTGTGATATTAAAAATACATCTTACCCAACCCTAAACCCAACCCCAATATTCACCCAAACATAAGTGTGTCCTGAACTCTAACCCTAACCCTTACCATATGGGCCCATTCATTTTAATGAATCTCATAGGCTATTATGGAGAATGGAAAAACATCCAAAATTTTTCCACATCAAGAGTGTACCATTCAGTGTGATATTAAAAATACATCTTACCCAACCCTAAACCCAACCCGAATATTCACCCAAACATAAGTGTGTCCTGAACTCTAACCCTAACCCTTTCCATATGGGCCCATTCATTCTAATGAATCTCATAGGCTATAATGGAGAATGTAAAAACATCCAAATTTTTTTCCCATCAAGCGTGTACCATTCAGTGTGATATTAAAAATACATCTTACCCAACCCTAAACCCAACCCCAATATTCACCCAAACATAAGTGCGTCCTGAACTCTAACCCTAACCCTAACCCTTACCATATGGGCCCATTCATTTTAATGAATCTCATAGGCTATAATGGAGAATGGAAAAACATCCACATTTTTTTCCCATCAAGCGTGTACCATTCAGTGTGATACTAAAAATACATCTTACCCAACCCTAAACCCAACCCCAATATTCACCCAAACATAAGTGTGTCCTGAACTCTAACCCTAACCCTTACCATATGGGCCCATTCATTTTAATGAATCTCATAGGCTATTATGGAGAATGGAAAAACATCCAAAATTTTTCCACATCAAGAGTGTACCATTCAGTGTGATATTAAAAATACATCTTACCCAACCCTAAACCCAACCCCAATATTCACCCAAACATAAGTGTGTCCTGAACTCTAACCCTAACCCTTTCCATATGGGCCCATTCATTCTAATGAATCTCATAGGCTATAATGGAGAATGTAAAAACATCCAAATTTTTTTCCCATCAAGCGTGTACCATTCAGTGTGATATTAAAAATACATCTTACCCAACCCTAAACCCAACCCCAATATTCACCCAAACATAAGTGCGTCCTGAACTCTAACCCTAACCCTAACCCTTACCATATGGGCCCATTCATTTTAATGAATCTCATAGGCTATAATGGAGAATGGAAAAACATCCACATTTTTTTCCCATCAAGCGTGTACCATTCAGTGTGATATTAAAAATACATCTTACCCAACCCTAAACCCAACCCCAATATTCACCCAAACATAAGTGCGTCCTGAACTCTAACCCTAACCCTAACCCTTACCATATGGGCCCATTCATTTTAATGAATCTCATAGGCTATAATGGAGAATGGAAAAACATCCACATTTTTTTCCCATCAAGCGTGTACCATTCAGTGTGATATTAAAAATACATCTTACCCAACCCTAAACCCAACCCCAATATTCACCCAAACATAACTGTGTCCTGAACTCTAACCCTAACCCTTACCATATGGGCCCATTCATTTTAATGAATCTCATAGGCTATTATGGAGAATGGAAAAACATCCAAAATTTTTCCACATCAAGAGTGTACCATTCAGTGTGATATTAAAAATACATCTTACCCAACCCTAAACCCAACCCCAATATTCACCCAAACATAAGTGTGTCCTGAACTCTAACCCTAACCCTTTCCATATGGGCCCATTCATTCTAATGAATCTCATAGGCTATAATGGAGAATGTAAAAACATCCAAATTTTTTTCCCATCAAGCGTGTACCATTCAGTGTGATATTAAAAATACATCTTACCCAACCCTAAACCCAACCCCAATATTCACCCAAACATAAGTGTGTCCTGAACTCTAACCCTAACCCTAACCCTTACCATATGGGCCCATTCATTTTAATGAATCTCATAGGCTATAATGGAGAATGGAAAAACATCCAAAAATTTTTCCCATCAAACGTATGCCATTCAGTGTGATATTAAAAATATATCTTACCCAACCCTAAACCCAACCCCAATATTCATCCAAACATAAGTGTGTCCTGAACTCTAACCCTAACCCTAACCCTTACCCTATGGGCCCATTCATTTTAATGAATCTCTTAGGCTATTATGAAGAATGGAAAAACATCCAAAATTTTTCCACATCAAGAGTGTACCATTCAGTGAGATATTAAAAATACATCTTACCCAACCCTAAACCCAACCCCAATATTCACCCAAACATAAGTGTGTCCTGAACTCTAACTCTAACCCTTACCATATGGGCCCATTCATTCTAATGAATCTCATAGGCTATAATGGAGAATGTAAAAACATCCAAATTTTTTTCCCATCAAGCGTGTACCATTCAGTGTGATATTAAAAATACATCTTACCCAACCCTAAACCCAACCCCAATATTCACCCAAACATAAGTGCGTCCTGAACTCTAACCCTAACCCTAACCCTTACCATATGGGCCCATTCATTTTAATGAATCTCATACGCTATAATGGAGAATGGAAAAACATCCACATTTTTTTCCCATCAAGCGTGTACCATTCAGTGTGATATTAAAAATACATCTTACCCAACCCTAAACCCAACCCCAATATTCACCCAAACATAAGTGTGTCCTGAACTCTAACCCTAACCCTTACCATATGGGCCCATTCATTTTAATGAATCTCATAGGCTATTATGGAGAATGGAAAAACATCCAAAATTTTTCCACATCAAGAGTGTACCATTCAGTGTGATATTAAAAATACATCTTACCCAACCCTAAACCCAACCCCAATATTCACCCAAACATAAGTGTGTCCTGAACTCTAACCGTAACCCTTTCCATATGGGCCCATTCATTCTAATGAATCTCATAGGCTATAATGGAGAATGTAAAAACATCCAAATTTTTTTCCCATCAAGCGTGTACCATTCAGTGTGATATTAAAAATACATCTTACCCAACCCTAAACCCAACCCCAATATTCACCCAAACATAAGTGTGTCCTGAACTCTAACCCTAACCCTAACCCTTACCATATGGGCCCATTCATTTTAATGAATCTCATAGGCTATAATGGAGAATGGAAAAACATCCAAAAATTTTTCCCATCAAACGTATACCATTCAGTGTGATATTAAAAATATATCTTACCCAACCCTAAACCCAACCCCAATATTCATCCAAACATAAGTGTGTCCTGAACTCTAACCCTAACCCTAACCCTTACCATATGGGCCCATTCATTTTAATGAATCTCATAGGCTATAATGGAGAATGTAAAAACATCCAAATTTTTTTCCCATCAAGCGTGTACCATTCAGTGTGATATTAAAAATACATCTTACCCAACCCTAAACCCAACCCCAATATTCACCCAAACATAAGTGTGTCCTGAACTCTAACCCTAACCCTAACCCTTACCATATGGGCCCATTCATTTTAATGAATCTCATAGGCTATAATGGAAAATGGAAAAACATCCAAAATTTTTCCACATCAAGAGTGTACCATTCAGTGAGATATTAAAAATACATCTTACCCAACCCTAAACCCTACCCCAATATTCACCCAAACATAAGTGTGTCCTGAACTCTAACCCTAACCCTAACCCTTACCATATGGGCCCATTCATTCTAATGAATCTCATAGGCTATAATGGAGAATGTAAAAACATCCAAATTTTTTTCCCATCAAGCGTGTACCATTCACTGTGATATTAAAAATACATCTTATCCAACCCTAAACCCAACCCCAATATTCACCCAAACATAAGTGTGTCCTGAACGCTAACCCTAACCCTAACCCTTACCATATGGGCCCATTCATTTTAATGAATCTCATAGGCTATTATGGAGAATGGAAAAACATCCACATTTTTTTCCCATCAAGCGTGTACCATTCAGTGTGATATTAAAAATACATCTTACCCAACCCTAAACCCAACCCAAATATTCACCCAAACATAAGTGTGTCCTGAACTCTAACCCTAACCCTTACCATATGGGCCCATTCATTTTAAAGAATCTCTTAGGCTATTATGAAGAATGGAAAAACATCCAAAATTTTTCCACATCAAGAGTGTACCATTCAGTGAGATATTAAAAATACATCTTACCCAACCCTAAACCCAACCCCAATATTCACCCAAACATAAGTGTGTCCTGAACTCTAACCCTAACCCTTACCATATCGGCCCATTCATTCTAATGAATCTCATAGGCTATAATGGAGAATGTAAAAACATCCAAATTTTTTTCCCATCAAGCGTGTACCATTCAGTGTGATATTAAAAATACATCTTACCCAACCCTAAACCCAACCCCAATATTCACCCAAACATAAGTGCGTCCTGAACTCTAACCCTAACCCTAACCCTTACCATATGGGCCCATTCATTTTAATGAATCTCATAGGCTATAATGGAGAATGGAAAAACATCCACATTTTTTTCCCATCAAGCGTGTACCATTCAGTGTGATATTAAAAATACATCTTACCCAACCCTAAACCCAACCCCAATATTCACCCAAACATAAGTGTGTCCTGAACTCTAACCCTAACCCTTACCATATGGGCCCATTCATTTTAATGAATCTCATAGGCTATTATGCAGAATGGAAAAACATCCAAAATTTTTCCACATCAAGAGTGTACCATTCAGTGTGATATTAAAAATACATCTTACCCAACCCTAAACCCAACCCCAATATTCACCCAAACATAAGTGTGTCCTGAACTCTAACCCTAACCCTTTCCATATGGGCCCATTCATTCTAATGAATCTCATAGGCTATAATGGAGAATGTAAAAACATCCAAATTTTTTTCCCATCAAGCGTGTACCATTCAGTGTGATATTAAAAATACATCTTACCCAACCCTAAACCCAACCCCAATATTCACCCAAACATAAGTGTGTCCTGAACTCTAACCCTAACCCTAACCCTTACCATATGGGCCCATTCATTTTAATGAATCTCATAGGCTATAATGGAAAATGGAAAAACATCCAAAATTTTTCCACATCAAGAGTGTACCATTCAGTGAGATATTAAAAATACATCTTACCCAACCCTAAACCCTACCCCAATATTCACCCAAACATAAGTGTGTCCTGAACTCTAACCCTAACCCTAACCCTTACCATATGGGCCCATTCATTCTAATGAATCTCATAGGCTATAATGGAGAATGTAAAAACATCCAAATTTTTTTCCCATCAAGCGTGTACCATTCACTGTGATATTAAAAATACATCTTATCCAACCCTAAACCCAACCCCAATATTCACCCAAACATAAGTGTGTCCTGAACTCTAACCCTAACCCTAACCCTTACCATATGGGCCCATTCATTTTAATGAATCTCATAGGCTATTATGGAGAATGGAAAAACATCCACATTTTTTTCCCATCAAGCGTGTACCATTCAGTGTGATATTAAAAATACATCTTACCCAACCCTAAACCCAACCCAAATATTCACCCAAACATAAGTGTGTCCTGAACTCTAACCCTAACCCTTACCATATGGGCCCATTCATTTTAAAGAATCTCTTAGGCTATTATGAAGAATGGAAAAACATCCAAAATTTTTCCACATCAAGAGTGTACCATTCAGTGAGATATTAAAAATACATCTTACCCAACCCTAAACCAAACCCCAATATTCACCCAAACATAAGTGTGTCCTGAACTCTAACCCTAACCCTTACCATATCGGCCCATTCATTCTAATGAATCTCATAGGCTATAATGGAGAATGTAAAAACATCCAAATTTTTTTCCCATCAAGCGTGTACCATTCAGTGTGATATTAAAAATACATCTTACCCAACCCTAAACCCAACCCCAATATTCACCCAAACATAAGTGCGTCCTGAACTCTAACCCTAACCCTAACCCTTACCATATGGGCCCATTCATTTTAATGAATCTCATAGGCTATAATGGAGAATGGAAAAACATCCACATTTTTTTCCCATCAAGCGTGTACCATTCAGTGTGATATTAAAAATACATCTTACCCAACCCTAAACCCAACCCCAATATTCACCCAAACATAAGTGTGTCCTGAACTCTAACCCTAACCCTTACCATATGGGCCCATTCATTTTAATGAATCTCATAGGCTATTATGGAGAATGGAAAAACATCCAAAATTTTTCCACATCAAGAGTGTACCATTCAGTGTGATATTAAAAATACATCTTACCCAACCCTAAACCCAACCCCAATATTCACCCAAACATAAGTGTGTCCTGAACTCTAACCCTAACCCTTTCCATATGGGCCCATTCATTCTAATGAATCTCATAGGCTATAATGGAGAATGTAAAAACATCCAAATTTTTTTCCCATCAAGCGTGTACCATTCAGTGTGATATTAAAAATACATCTTACCCAACCCTAAACCCAACCCCAATATTCACCCAAACATAAGTGTGTCCTGAACTCTAACCCTAACCCTAACCCTTACCATATGGGCCCATTCATTTTAATGAATCTCATAGGCTATAATGGAGAATGGAAAAACATCCAAAAATTTTTCCCATCAAACGTATGCCATTCAGTGTGATATTAAAAATATATCTTACCCAACCCTAAACCCAACCCCAATATTCATCCAAACATAAGTGTGTCCTGAACTCTAACCCTAACCCTAACCCTTACCCTATGGGCCCATTCATTTTAATGAATCTCTTAGGCTATTATGAAGAATGGAAAAACATCCAAAATTTTTCCACATCAAGAGTGTACCATTCAGTGAGATATTAAAAATACATCTTACCCAACCCTAAACCCAACCCCAATATTCACCCAAACATAAGTGTGTCCTGAACTCTAACCCTAACCCTTACCATATGGGCCCATTCATTCTAATGAATCTCATAGGCTATAATGGAGAATGTAAAAACATCCAAATTTTTTTCCCATCAAGCGTGTACCATTCAGTGTGATATTAAAAATACATCTTACCCAACCCTAAACCCAACCCCAATATTCACCCAAACATAAGTGCGTCCTGAACTCTAACCCTAACCCTAACCCTTACCATATGGGCCCATTCATTTTAATGAATCTCATAGGCTATAATGGAGAATGGAAAAACATCCACATTTTTTTCCCATCAAGCGTGTACCATTCAGTGTGATATTAAAAATACATCTTACCCAACCCTAAACCCAACCCCAATATTCACCCAAACATAAGTGTGTCCTGAACTCTAACCCTAACCCTTACCATATGGGCCCATTCATTTTAATGAATCTCATAGGCTATTATGGAGAATGGAAAAACATCCAAAATTTTTCCACATCAAGAGTGTACCATTCAGTGTGATATTAAAAATACATCTTACCCAACCCTAAACCCAACCCCAATATTCACCCAAACATAAGTGTGTCCTGAACTCTAACCGTAACCCTTTCCATATGGGCCCATTCATTCTAATGAATCTCATAGGCTATAATGGAGAATGTAAAAACATCCAAATTTTTTTCCCATCAAGCGTGTACCATTCAGTGTGATATTAAAAATACATCTTACCCAACCCTAAACCCAACCCCAATATTCACCCAAACATAAGTGTGTCCTGAACTCTAACCCTAACCCTAACCCTTACCATATGGGCCCATTCATTTTAATGAATCTCATAGGCTATAATGGAGAATGGAAAAACATCCAAAAATTTTTCCCATCAAACGTATACCATTCAGTGTGATATTAAAAATATATCTTACCCAACCCTAAACCCAACCCCAATATTCACCCAAACATAAGTGTGTCCTGAACTCTAACCCTAACCCTAACCCTTACCATATGGGCCCATTCATTTTAATGAATCTCATAGGCTATAATGGAAAATGGAAAAACATCCAAAATTTTTCCACATCAAGAGTGTACCATTCAGTGAGATATTAAAAATACATCTTACCCAACCCTAAACCCTACCCCAATATTCACCCAAACATAAGTGTGTCCTGAACTCTAACCCTAACCCTAACCCTTACCATATGGGCCCATTCATTCTAATGAATCTCATAGGCTATAATGGAGAATGTAAAAACATCCAAATTTTTTTCCCATCAAGCGTGTACCATTCACTGTGATATTAAAAATACATCTTATCCAACCCTAAACCCAACCCCAATATTCACCCAAACATAAGTGTGTCCTGAACGCTAACCCTAACCCTAACCCTTACCATATGGGCCCATTCATTTTAATGAATCTCATAGGCTATTATGGAGAATGGAAAAACATCCACATTTTTTTCCCATCAAGCGTGTACCATTCAGTGTGATATTAAAAATACATCTTACCCAACCCTAAACCCAACCCAAATATTCACCCAAACATAAGTGTGTCCTGAACTCTAACCCTAACCCTTACCATATGGGCCCATTCATTTTAAAGAATCTCTTAGGCTATTATGAAGAATGGAAAAACATCCAAAATTTTTCCACATCAAGAGTGTACCATTCAGTGAGATATTAAAAATACATCTTACCCAACCCTAAACCCAACCCCAATATTCACCCAAACATAAGTGTGTCCTGAACTCTAACCCTAACCCTTACCATATCGGCCCATTCATTCTAATGAATCTCATAGGCTATAATGGAGAATGTAAAAACATCCAAATTTTTTTCCCATCAAGCGTGTACCATTCAGTGTGATATTAAAAATACATCTTACCCAACCCTAAACCCAACCCCAATATTCACCCAAACATAAGTGCGTCCTGAACTCTAACCCTAACCCTAACCCTTACCATATGGGCCCATTCATTTTAATGAATCTCATAGGCTATAATGGAGAATGGAAAAACATCCACATTTTTTTCCCATCAAGCGTGTACCATTCAGTGTGATATTAAAAATACATCTTACCCAACCCTAAACCCAACCCCAATATTCACCCAAACATAAGTGTGTCCTGAACTCTAACCCTAACCCTTACCATATGGGCCCATTCATTTTAATGAATCTCATAGGCTATTATGGAGAATGGAAAAACATCCAAAATTTTTCCACATCAAGAGTGTACCATTCAGTGTGATATTAAAAATACATCTTACCCAACCCTAAACCCAACCCCAATATTCACCCAAACATAAGTGTGTCCTGAACTCTAACCCTAACCCTTTCCATATGGGCCCATTCATTCTAATGAATCTCATAGGCTATAATGGAGAATGTAAAAACATCCAAATTTTTTTCCCATCAAGCGTGTACCATTCAGTGTGATATTAAAAATACATCTTACCCAACCCTAAACCCAACCCCAATATTCACCCAAACATAAGTGTGTCCTGAACTCTAACCCTAACCCTAACCCTTACCATATGGGCCCATTCATTTTAATGAATCTCATAGGCTATAATGGAAAATGGAAAAACATCCAAAATTTTTCCACATCAAGAGTGTACCATTCAGTGAGATATTAAAAATACATCTTACCCAACCCTAAACCCTACCCCAATATTCACCCAAACATAAGTGTGTCCTGAACTCTAACCCTAACCCTAACCCTTACCATATGGGCCCATTCATTCTAATGAATCTCATAGGCTATAATGGAGAATGTAAAAACATCCAAATTTTTTTCCCATCAAGCGTGTACCATTCACTGTGATATTAAAAATACATCTTATCCAACCCTAAACCCAACCCCAATATTCACCCAAACATAAGTGTGTCCTGAACTCTAACCCTAACCCTAACCCTTACCATATGGGCCCATTCATTTTAATGAATCTCATAGGCTATTATGGAGAATGGAAAAACATCCACATTTTTTTCCCATCAAGCGTGTACCATTCAGTGTGATATTAAAAATACATCTTACCCAACCCTAAACCCAACCCAAATATTCACCCAAACATAAGTGTGTCCTGAACTCTAACCCTAACCCTTACCATATGGGCCCATTCATTTTAAAGAATCTCTTAGGCTATTATGAAGAATGGAAAAACATCCAAAATTTTTCCACATCAAGAGTGTACCATTCAGTGAGATATTAAAAATACATCTTACCCAACCCTAAACCCAACCCCAATATTCACCCAAACATAAGTGTGTCCTGAACTCTAACCCTAACCCTTACCATATCGGCCCATTCATTCTAATGAATCTCATAGGCTATAATGGAGAATGTAAAAACATCCAAATTTTTTTCCCATCAAGCGTGTACCATTCAGTGTGATATTAAAAATACATCTTACCCAACCCTAAACCCAACCCCAATATTCACCCAAACATAAGTGCGTCCTGAACTCTAACCCTAACCCTAACCCTTACCATATGGGCCCATTCATTTTAATGAATCTCATAGGCTATAATGGAGAATGGAAAAACATCCACATTTTTTTCCCATCAAGCGTGTACCATTCAGTGTGATATTAAAAATACATCTTACCCAACCCTAAACCCAACCCCAATATTCACCCAAACATAAGTGTGTCCTGAACTCTAACCCTAACCCTTACCATATGGGCCCATTCATTTTAATGAATCTCATAGGCTATTATGGAGAATGGAAAAACATCCAAAATTTTTCCACATCAAGAGTGTACCATTCAGTGTGATATTAAAAATACATCTTACCCAACCCTAAACCCAACCCCAATATTCACCCAAACATAAGTGTGTCCTGAACTCTAACCGTAACCCTTTCCATATGGGCCCATTCATTCTAATGAATCTCATAGGCTATAATGGAGAATGTAAAAACATCCAAATTTTTTTCCCATCAAGCGTGTACCATTCAGTGTGATATTAAAAATACATCTTACCCAACCCTAAACCCAACCCCAATATTCACCCAAACATAAGTGTGTCCTGAACTCTAACCCTAACCCTAACCCTTACCATATGGGCCCATTCATTTTAATGAATCTCATAGGCTATAATGGAGAATGGAAAAACATCCAAAAATTTTTCCCATCAAACGTATACCATTCAGTGTGATATTAAAAATATATCTTACCCAACCCTAAACCCAACCCCAATATTCACCCAAACATAAGTGTGTCCTGAACTCTAACCCTAACCCTAACCCTTACCATATGGGCCCATTCATTTTAATGAATCTCATAGGCTATAATGGAAAATGGAAAAACATCCAAAATTTTTCCACATCAAGAGTGTACCATTCAGTGAGATATTAAAAATACATCTTACCCAACCCTAAACCCTACCCCAATATTCACCCAAACATAAGTGTGTCCTGAACTCTAACCCTAACCCTAACCCTTACCATATGGGCCCATTCATTCTAATGAATCTCATAGGCTATAATGGAGAATGTAAAAACATCCAAATTTTTTTCCCATCAAGCGTGTACCATTCACTGTGATATTAAAAATACATCTTATCCAACCCTAAACCCAACCCCAATATTCACCCAAACATAAGTGTGTCCTGAACGCTAACCCTAACCCTAACCCTTACCATATGGGCCCATTCATTTTAATGAATCTCATAGGCTATTATGGAGAATGGAAAAACATCCACATTTTTTTCCCATCAAGCGTGTACCATTCAGTGTGATATTAAAAATACATCTTACCCAACCCTAAACCCAACCCAAATATTCACCCAAACATAAGTGTGTCCTGAACTCTAACCCTAACCCTTACCATATGGGCCCATTCATTTTAAAGAATCTCTTAGGCTATTATGAAGAATGGAAAAACATCCAAAATTTTTCCACATCAAGAGTGTACCATTCAGTGAGATATTAAAAATACATCTTACCCAACCCTAAACCCAACCCCAATATTCACCCAAACATAAGTGTGTCCTGAACTCTAACCCTAACCCTTACCATATCGGCCCATTCATTCTAATGAATCTCATAGGCTATAATGGAGAATGTAAAAACATCCAAATTTTTTTCCCATCAAGCGTGTACCATTCAGTGTGATATTAAAAATACATCTTACCCAACCCTAAACCCAACCCCAATATTCACCCAAACATAAGTGCGTCCTGAACTCTAACCCTAACCCTAACCCTTACCATATGGGCCCATTCATTTTAATGAATCTCATAGGCTATAATGGAGAATGGAAAAACATCCACATTTTTTTCCCATCAAGCGTGTACCATTCAGTGTGATATTAAAAATACATCTTACCCAACCCTAAACCCAACCCCAATATTCACCCAAACATAAGTGTGTCCTGAACTCTAACCCTAACCCTTACCATATGGGCCCATTCATTTTAATGAATCTCATAGGCTATTATGGAGAATGGAAAAACATCCAAAATTTTTCCACATCAAGAGTGTACCATTCAGTGTGATATTAAAAATACATCTTACCCAACCCTAAACCCAACCCCAATATTCACCCAAACATAAGTGTGTCCTGAACTCTAACCCTAACCCTTTCCATATGGGCCCATTCATTCTAATGAATCTCATAGGCTATAATGGAGAATGTAAAAACATCCAAATTTTTTTCCCATCAAGCGTGTACCATTCAGTGTGATATTAAAAATACATCTTACCCAACCCTAAACCCAACCCCAATATTCACCCAAACATAAGTGTGTCCTGAACTCTAACCCTAACCCTAACCCTTACCATATGGGCCCATTCATTTTAATGAATCTCATAGGCTATAATGGAAAATGGAAAAACATCCAAAATTTTTCCACATCAAGAGTGTACCATTCAGTGAGATATTAAAAATACATCTTACCCAACCCTAAACCCTACCCCAATATTCACCCAAACATAAGTGTGTCCTGAACTCTAACCCTAACCCTAACCCTTACCATATGGGCCCATTCATTCTAATGAATCTCATAGGCTATAATGGAGAATGTAAAAACATCCAAATTTTTTTCCCATCAAGCGTGTACCATTCACTGTGATATTAAAAATACATCTTATCCAACCCTAAACCCAACCCCAATATTCACCCAAACATAAGTGTGTCCTGAACTCTAACCCTAACCCTAACCCTTACCATATGGGCCCATTCATTTTAATGAATCTCATAGGCTATTATGGAGAATGGAAAAACATCCACATTTTTTTCCCATCAAGCGTGTACCATTCAGTGTGATATTAAAAATACATCTTACCCAACCCTAAACCCAACCCAAATATTCACCCAAACATAAGTGTGTCCTGAACTCTAACCCTAACCCTTACCATATGGGCCCATTCATTTTAAAGAATCTCTTAGGCTATTATGAAGAATGGAAAAACATCCAAAATTTTTCCACATCAAGAGTGTACCATTCAGTGAGATATTAAAAATACATCTTACCCAACCCTAAACCCAACCCCAATATTCACCCAAACATAAGTGTGTCCTGAACTCTAACCCTAACCCTTACCATATCGGCCCATTCATTCTAATGAATCTCATAGGCTATAATGGAGAATGTAAAAACATCCAAATTTTTTTCCCATCAAGCGTGTACCATTCAGTGTGATATTAAAAATACATCTTACCCAACCCTAAACCCAACCCCAATATTCACCCAAACATAAGTGCGTCCTGAACTCTAACCCTAACCCTAACCCTTACCATATGGGCCCATTCATTTTAATGAATCTCATAGGCTATAATGGAGAATGGAAAAACATCCACATTTTTTTCCCATCAAGTGTGTACCATTCAGTGTGATATTAAAAATACATCTTACCCAACCCTAAACCCAACCCCAATATTCACCCAAACATAAGTGTGTCCTGAACTCTAACCCTAACCCTTACCATATGGGCCCATTCATTTTAATGAATCTCATAGGCTATTATGGAGAATGGAAAAACATCCAAAATTTTTCCACATCAAGAGTGTACCATTCAGTGTGATATTAAAAATACATCTTACCCAACCCTAAACCCAACCCCAATATTCACCCAAACATAAGTGTGTCCTGAACTCTAACCCTAACCCTTTCCATATGGGCCCATTCATTCTAATGAATCTCATAGGCTATAATGGAGAATGTAAAAACATCCAAATTTTTTTCCCATCAAGCGTGTACCATTCAGTGTGATATTAAAAATACATCTTACCCAACCCTAAACCCAACCCCAATATTCACCCAAACATAAGTGTGTCCTGAACTCTAACCCTAACCCTAACCCTTACCATATGGGCCCATTCATTTTAATGAATCTCATAGGCTATAATGGAGAATGGAAAAACATCCAAAATTTTTTCCCATCAAACGTATGCCATTCAGTGTGATATTAAAAATATATCTTACCCAACCCTAAACCCAACCCCAATATTCATCCAAACATAAGTGTGTCCTGAACTCTAACCCTAACCCTAACCCTTACCCTATGGGCCCATTCATTTTAATGAATCTCTTAGGCTATTATGAAGAATGGAAAAACATCCAAAATTTTTCCACATCAAGAGTGTACCATTCAGTGAGATATTAAAAATACATCTTACCCAACCCTAAACCCAACCCCAATATTCACCCAAACATAAGTGTGTCCTGAACTCTAACCCTAACCCTTACCATATGGGCCCATTCATTCTAATGAATCTCATAGGCTATAATGGAGAATGTAAAAACATCCAAATTTTTTTCCCATCAAGCGTGTACCATTCAGTGTGATATTAAAAATACATCTTACCCAACCCTAAACCCAACCCCAATATTCACCCAAACATAAGTGCGTCCTGAACTCTAACCCTAACCCTAACCCTTACCATATGGGCCCATTCATTTTAATGAATCTCATAGGCTATAATGGAGAATGGAAAAACATCCACATTTTTTTCCCATCAAGCGTGTACCATTCAGTGTGATATTAAAAATACATCTTACCCAACCCTAAACCCAACCCCAATATTCACCCAAACATAAGTGTGTCCTGAACTCTAACCCTAACCCTTACCATATGGGCCCATTCATTTTAATGAATCTCATAGGCTATTATGGAGAATGGAAAAACATCCAAAATTTTTCCACATCAAGAGTGTACCATTCAGTGTGATATTAAAAATACATCTTACCCAACCCTAAACCCAACCCCAATATTCACCCAAACATAAGTGTGTCCTGAACTCTAACCGTAACCCTTTCCATATGGGCCCATTCATTCTAATGAATCTCATAGGCTATAATGGAGAATGGAAAAACATCCAAAAATTTTTCCCATCAAACGTATACCATTCAGTGTGATATTAAAAATATATCTTACCCAACCCTAAACCCAACCCCAATATTCATCCAAACATAAGTGTGTCCTGAACTCTAACCCTAACCCTAACCCTTACCATATGGGCCCATTCATTTTAATGAATCTCTTAGGCTATTATGAAGAATGGAAAAACATCCAAATTTTTTCCACATCAAGAGTGTACCATTCAGTGAGATATTAAAAATACATCTTACCCAACCCTAAACCCAACCCCAATATTCAACCAAACATAAGTGTGTCCTGAACTCTAACCCTAACCCTTACCATATGGGCCCATTCATTCTAATGAATCTCATAGGCTATAATGGAGAATGTAAAAACATCCAAATTTTTTTCCCATCAAGCGTGTACCATTCAGTGTGATATTAAAAATACATCTTACCCAACCCTAAACCCAACCCCAATATTCACCCAAACATAAGTGCGTCCTGAACTCTAACCCTAACCCTAACCCTTACCATATGGGCCCATTCATTTTAATGAATCTCATAGGCTATAATGGAGAATGGAAAAACATCCACATTTTTTTCCCATCAAGCGTGTACCATTCAGTGTGATATTAAAAATACATCTTACCCAACCCTAAACCCAACCCCAATGTTCACCCAAACATAAGTGTGTCCTGAACTCTAACCCTAACCCTTACCATATGGGCCCATTCATTTTAATGAATCTCATAGGCTATTATGGAGAATGGAAAAACATCCAAAATTTTTCCACATCAAGAGTGTACCATTCAGTGTGATATTAAAAATACATCTTACCCAACCCTAAACCCAACCCCAATATTCACCCAAACATAAGTGTGTCCTGAACTCTAACCCTAACCCTTTCCATATGGGCCCATTCATTCTAATGAATCTCATAGGCTATAATGGAGAATGTAAAAACATCCAAATTTTTTTCCCATCAAGCGTGTACCATTCAGTGTGATATTAAAAATACATCTTACCCAACCCTAAACCCAACCCCAATATTCACCCAAACATAAGTGCGTCCTGAACTCTAACCCTAACCCTAACCCTTACCATATGGGCCCATTCATTTTAATGAATCTCATAGGCTATAATGGAGAATGGAAAATCATCCACATTTTTTTCCCATCAAGCGTGTACCATTCAGTGTGATATTAAAAATACATCTTACCCAACCCTAAACCCAACCCCAATATTCACCCAAACATAAGTGTGTCCTGAACTCTAACCCTAACCCTTACCATATGGGCCCATTCATTTTAATGAATCTCATAGGCTATTATGGAGAATGGAAAAACATCCAAAATTTTTCCACATCAAGAGTGTACCATTCAGTGTGATATTAAAAATACATCTTACCCAACCCTAAACCCAACCCCAATATTCACCCAAACATAAGTGTGTCCTGAACTCTAACCCTAACCCTTTCCATATGGGCCCATTCATTCTAATGAATCTCATAGGCTATAATGGAGAATGTAAAAACATCCAAATTTTTTTCCCATCAAGCGTGTACCATTCAGTGTGATATTAAAAATACATCTTACCCAACCCTAAACCCAACCCCAATATTCACCCAAACATAAATGTGTCCTGAACTCTAACCCTAACCCTAACCCTTACCATATGGGCCCATTCATTTTAATGAATCTCATAGGCTATAATGGAGAATGGAAAAACATCCAAAATTTTTCCACATCAAGAGTGTACCATTCAGTGAGATATTAAAAATACATCTTACCCAACCCTAAACCCTACCCCAATATTCACCCAAACATAAGTGTGTCCTGAACTCTAACCCTAACCCTAACCCTTACCATATGGGCCCATTCATTCTAATGAATCTCATAGGCTATAATGGAGAATGGAAAAACATCCAAATTTTTTTCCCATCAAGCGTGTACCATTCACTGTGATATTAAAAATACATCTTATCCAACCCTAAACCCAACCCCAATATTCACCCAAACATAAGTGTGTCCTGAACTCTAACCCTAACCCTAACCCTTACCATATGGGCCCATTCATTTTAATGAATCTCATAGGCTATTATGGAGAATGGAAAAACATCCACATTTTTTTCCCATCAAGCGTGTACCATTCAGTGTGATATTAAAAATACATCTTACCCAACCCTAAACCCAACCCAAATATTCACCCAAACATAAGTGTGTCCTGAACTCTAACCCTAACCCTTACCATATGGGCCCATTCATTTTAAAGAATCTCTTAGGCTATTATGAAGAATGGAAAAACATCCAAAATTTTTCCACATCAAGAGTGTACCATTCAGTGAGATATTAAAAATACATCTTACCCAACCCTAAACCCAACCCCAATATTCACCCAAACATAAGTGTGTCCTGAACTCTAACCCTAACCCTTACCATATCGGCCCATTCATTCTAATGAATCTCATAGGCTATAATGGAGAATGTAAAAACATCCAAATTTTTTTCCCATCAAGCGTGTACCATTCAGTGTGATATTAAAAATACATCTTACCCAACCCTAAACCCAACCCCAATATTCACCCAAACATAAGTGCGTCCTGAACTCTAACCCTAACCCTAACCCTTACCATATGGGCCCATTCATTTTAATGAATCTCATAGGCTATAATGGAGAATGGAAAAACATCCACATTTTTTTCCCATCAAGCGTGTACCATTCAGTGTGATATTAAAAATACATCTTACCCAACCCTAAACCCAACCCCAATATTCACCCAAACATAAGTGTGTCCTGAACTCTAACCCTAACCCTTACCATATGGGCCCATTCATTTTAATGAATCTCATAGGCTATTATGGAGAATGGAAAAACATCCAAAATTTTTCCACATCAAGAGTGTACCATTCAGTGTGATATTAAAAATACATCTTACCCAACCCTAAACCCAACCCCAATATTCACCCAAACATAAGTGTGTCCTGAACTCTAACCCTAACCCTTTCCATATGGGCCCATTCATTCTAATGAATCTCATAGGCTATAATGGAGAATGTAAAAACATCCAAATTTTTTTCCCATCAAGCGTGTACCATTCAGTGTGATATTAAAAATACATCTTACCCAACCCTAAACCCAACCCCAATATTCACCCAAACATAAGTGTGTCCTGAACTCTAACCCTAACCCTAACCCTTACCATATGGGCCCATTCATTTTAATGAATCTCATAGGCTATAATGGAGAATGGAAAAACATCCAAAATTTTTTCCCATCAAACGTATGCCATTCAGTGTGATATTAAAAATATATCTTACCCAACCCTAAACCCAACCCCAATATTCATCCAAACATAAGTGTGTCCTGAACTCTAACCCTAACCCTAACCCTTACCCTATGGGCCCATTCATTTTAATGAATCTCTTAGGCTATTATGAAGAATGGAAAAACATCCAAAATTTTTCCACATCAAGAGTGTACCATTCAGTGAGATATTAAAAATACATCTTACCCAACCCTAAACCCAACCCCAATATTCACCCAAACATAAGTGTGTCCTGAACTCTAACCCTAACCCTTACCATATGGGCCCATTCATTCTAATGAATCTCATAGGCTATAATGGAGAATGTAAAAACATCCAAATTTTTTTCCCATCAAGCGTGTACCATTCAGTGTGATATTAAAAATACATCTTACCCAACCCTAAACCCAACCCCAATATTCACCCAAACATAAGTGCGTCCTGAACTCTAACCCTAACCCTAACCCTTACCATATGGGCCTATTCATTTTAATGAATCTCATAGGCTATAATGGAGAATGGAAAAACATCCACATTTTTTTCCCATCAAGCGTGTACCATTCAGTGTGATATTAAAAATACATCTTACCCAACCCTAAACCCAACCCCAATATTCACCCAAACATAAGTGTGTCCTGAACTCTAACCCTAACCCTTACCATATGGGCCCATTCATTTTAATGAATCTCATAGGCTATTATGGAGAATGGAAAAACATCCAAAATTTTTCCACATCAAGAGTGTACCATTCAGTGTGATATTAAAAATACATCTTACCCAACCCTAAACCCAACCCCAATATTCACCCAAACATAAGTGTGTCCTGAACTCTAACCCTAACCCTTTCCATATGGGCCCATTCATTCTAATGAATCTCATAGGCTATAATGGAGAATGTAAAAACATCCAAATCTTTTTCCCATCAAGCGTGTACCATTCAGTGTGATATTAAAAATACATCTTACCCAACCCTAAACCCAACCCCAATATTCACCCAAACATAAGTGTGTCCTGAACTCTAACCCTAACCCTAACCCTTACCATATGGGCCCATTCATTTTAATGAATCTCATAGGCTATAATGGAGAATGGAAAAACATCCAAAAATTTTTCCCATCAAACGTATACCATTCAGTGTGATATTAAAAATATATCTTACCCAACCCTAAACCCAACCCCAATATTCATCCAAATATAAGTGTGTCCTGAACTCTAACCCTAACCCTAACCCTTACCATATGGGCCCATTCATTTTAATGAATCTCATAGGCTATAATGGAGAATGGAAAAACATCCAAAATTTTTCCACATCAAGAGTGTACCATTCAGTGAGATATTAAAAATACATCTTACCCAACCCTAAACCCTACCCCAATATTCACCCAAACATAAGTGCGTCCTGAACTCTAACCCTAACCCTAACCCTTACCATATGGGCCCATTCATTTTAATGAATCTCATAGGCTATAATGGAGAATGGAAAAACATCCACATTTTTTTCCCATCAAGCGTGTACCATTCAGTGTGATATTAAAAATACATCTTACCCAACCCTAAACCCAACCCCAATATTCACCCAAACATGTGTGTCCTGAACTCTAACCCTAACCCTAACCCTTACCATATGGGCCCATTCATTTTAATGAATCTCATAGGCTATTATGGAGAATGGAAAAACATCCAAAATTTTTCCACATCAAGAGTGTACCATTCAGTGAGATATTAAAAATACATCTTACCCAACCCTAAACCCAACCCCAATATTCACCCAAACATAAGTGTGTCCTGAACTCTAACCCTAACCCTTACCATATGGGCCCATTCATTCTAATGAATCTCATAGGCTATAATGGAGAATGTAAAAACATCCAAATTTTTTTCCCATCAAGCGTGTACCATTCAGTGTGATATTAAAAATACATCTTACCCAACCCTAAACCCAACCCCAATATTCACCCAAACATAAGTGTGTCCTGAACTCTAACCCTAACCCTAACCCTTACCATATGGGCCCATTCATTTTAATGAATCTCATAGGCTATAATGGAGAATGGAAAAACATCCAAAAATTTTTCCCATCAAACGTATACCATTCAGTGTGATATTAAAAATATATCTTACCCAACCCTAAACCCAACCCCAATATTCATCCAAACATAAGTGTGTCCTGAACTCTAACCCTAACCCTAACCCTTACCATATGGGCCCATTCATTCTAATGAATCTCATAGGCTATAATGGAGAATGTAAAAACATCCAAATTTTTTTCCCATCAAGCGTGTACCATTCAGTGTGATATTAAAAATACATCTTATCCAACCCTAAACCCAACCCCAATATTCACCCAAACATAAGTGTGTCCTGAACTCTAACCCTAACCCTTACCATATGGGCCCATTCATTTTAATGAATCTCACAGGCTATTATGGAGAATGGAAAAACATCCAAAATTTTTCCACATCAAGAGTGCACCATTCAGTGAGATATTAAAAATACATCTTACCCAACCCTAAACCCAACCCCAATATTCACCCAAACATAAGTGTGTCCTGAACTCTAACCCTAACCCTAACCCTTACCATATGGGCCCATTCATTTTCATGAATCTCATAGGCTATAATGGAGAATGGAAAAACATCCAAAAAATTTTCCCATCAAACGTATACCATTCAGTGTGATATTAAAAATATATCTTACCCAACCCTAAACCCAACCCCAATATTCATCCAAACATAAGTGTGTCCTGAACTCTAACCCTAACCCTAACCCTTACCATATGGGCCCATTCATTTTAATGAATCTCATAGGCTATAATGGAGAATGGAAAAACATCCAAAATTTTTCCACATCAAGAGTGTACCATTCAGTGAGATATTAAAAATACATCTTACCCAACCCTAAACCCTACCCCAATATTCACCCAAACATAAGTGTGTCCTGAACTCTAACCCTAACCCTAACCCTTACCATATGGGCCCATTCATTCTAATGAATCTCATAGGCTATAATGGAGAATGTAAAAACATCCAAATTTTTTTCCCATCAAGCGTGTACCATTCACTGTGATATTAAAAATACATCTTATCCAACCCTAAACCCAACCCCAATATTCACCCAAACATAAGTGTGTCCTGAACTCTAACCCTAACCCTAACCCTTACCATATGGGCCCATTCATTTTAATGAATCTCATAGGCTATTATGGAGAATGGAAAAACATCCACATTTTTTTCCCATCAAGCGTGTACCATTCAGTGTGATATTAAAAATACATCTTACCCAACCCTAAACCCAACCCCAATATTCACCCAAACATAAGTGTGTCCTGAACTCTAACCCTAACCCTAACCCTTACCATATGGGCCCATTCATTTTAATGAATCTCTTAGGCTATTATGAAGAATGGAAAAACATCCAAAATTTTTCCACATCAAGAGTGTACCATTCAGTGAGATATTAAAAATACATCTTACCCAACCCTAAACCCAACCCCAATATTCACCCAAACATAAGTGTGTCCTGAACTCTAACCCTAACCCTTACCATATGGGCCCATTCATTCTAATGAATCTCATAGGCTATAATGGAGAATGTAAAAACATCCAATTTTTTTTCCCATCAAGCGTGTACCATTCAGTGTGATATTAAAAATACATCTTACCCAACCCTAAACCCAACCCCAATATTCACCCAAACATAAGTGCGTCCTGAACTCTAACCCTAACCCTAACCCTTACCATATGGGCCCATTCATTTTAATGAATCTCATAGGCTATAATGGAGAATGGAAAAACATCCACATTTTTTTCCCATCAAGCGTGTACCATTCAGTGTGATATTAAAAATACATCTTACCCAACCCTAAACCCAACCCCAATATTCACCCAAACATAAGTGTGTCCTGAACTCTAACCCTAACCCTTACCATATGGGCCCATTCATTTTAATGAATCTCATAGGCTATTATGGAGAATGGAAAAACATCCAAAATTTTTCCACATCAAGAGTGTACCATTCAGTGTGATATTAAAAATACATCTTACCCAACCCTAAACCCAACCCCAATATTTACCCAAACATAAGTGTGTCCTGAACTCTAACCCTAACCCTTTCCATATGGGCCCATTCATTCTAATGAATCTCATAGGCTATAATGGAGAATGTAAAAACATCCAAATTTTTTTCCCATCAAGCGTGTACCATTCAGTGTGATATTAAAAATACATCTTACCCAACCCTAAACCCAACCCCAATATTCACCCAAACATAAGTGTGTCCTGAACTCTAACCCTAACCCTAACCCTTACCATATGGGCCCATTCATTTTAATGAATCTCATAGGCTATAATGGAGAATGGAAAAATATCCAAAAATTTTTCCCATCAAACGTACACCATTCAGTGTGATATTAAAAATATATCTTACCCAACCCTAAACCCAACCCCAATATTCATCCAAACATAAGTGTGTCCTGAACTCTAACCCTAACCCTAACCCTTACCATATGGGCCCATTCATTCTAATGAATCTCATAGGCTATAATGGAGAATGTAAAAACATCCAAATTTTTTTCCCATCAAGCGTGTACCATTCACTGTGATATTAAAAATACATCTTATCCAACCCTAAACCCAACCCCAATATTCACCCAAACATAAGTGTGTCCTGAACTCTAACCCTAACCCTAACCCTTACCATATGGGCCCATTCATTTTAATGAATCTCATAGGCTATTATGGAGAATGGAAAAACATCCACATTTTTTTCCCATCAAGCGTGTACCATTCAGTGTGATATTAAAAATACATCTTACCCAACCCTAAACCCAACCCCAATATTCACCCAAACATAAGTGTGTCCTGAACTCTAACCCTAACCCTAACCCTTACCATATGGGCCCATTCATTTTAATGAATCTCATAGGCTATTATGGAGAATGGAAAAACATCCACATTTTTTTCCCATCAAGCGTGTACCATTCAGTGTGATATTAAAAATACATCTTACCCAACCCTAAACCCAACCCCAATATTCACCCAAACATAAGTGTGTCCTGAACTCTAACCCTAACCCTAACCCTTACCATATGGGCCCATTCATTTTAATGAATCTCTTAGGCTATTATGAAGAATGGAAAAACATCCAAAATTTTTCCACATCAAGAGTGTACCATTCAGTGAGATATTAAAAATACATCTTACCCAACCCTAAACCCAACCCCAATATTCACCCAAACATAAGTGTGTCCTGAACTCTAACCCTAACCCTTACCATATGGGCCCATTCATTCTAATGAATCTCATAGGCTATAATGGAGAATGTAAAAACATCCAAATTTTTTTCCCATCAAGCGTGTACCATTCAGTGTGATATTAAAAATACATCTTACCCAACCCTAAACCCAACCCCAATATTCACCCAAACATAAGTGCGTCCTGAACTCTAACCCTAACCCTAACCCTTACCATATGGGCCCATTCATTTTAATGAATCTCATAGGCTATAATGGAGAATGGAAAAACATCCACATTTTTTTCCCATCAAGCGTGTACCATTCAGTGTGATATTAAAAATACATCTTACCCAACCCTAAACCCAACCCCAATATTCACCCAAACATAATTGTGTCCTGAACTCTAACCCTAACCCTTACCATATGGGCCCTTTCATTTTAATGAATCTCATAGGCTATTATGGAGAATGGAAAAACATCCAAAATTTTTCCACATCAAGAGTGTACCATTCAGTGTGATATTAAAAATACATCTTACCCAACCCTAAACCCAACCCCAATATTCACCCAAACATAAGTGTGTCCTGAACTCTAACCCTAACCCTTTCCATATGGGCCCATTCATTCTAATGAATCTCATAGGCTATAATGGAGAATGTAAAAACATCCAAATTTTTTTCCCATCAAGCGTGTACCATTCAGTGTGATATTAAAAATACATCTTACCCAACCCTAAACCCAACCCCAATATTCACCCAAACATAAGTGTGTCCTGAACTCTAACCCTAACCCTAACCCTTACCATATGGGCCCATTCATTTTAATGAATCTCATAGGCTATAATGGAGAATGGAAAAACATCCAAAAATTTTTCCCATCAAACGTATACCATTCAGTGTGATATTAAAAAATATATCTTACCCAACCCTAAACCCAACCCCAATATTCATCCAAACATAAGTGTGTCCTGAACTCTAACCCTAACCCTAACCCTTACCATATGGGCCCATTCATTTTAATGAATCTCATAGGCTATAATGGAGAATGGAAAAACATCCAAAATTTTTCCACATCAAGAGTGTACCATTCAGTGAGATATTAAAAATACATCTTACCCAACCCTAAACCCTACCCCAATATTCACCCAAACATAAGTGCGTCCTGAACTCTAACCCTAACCCTAACCCTTACCATATGGGCCCATTCATTTTAATGAATCTCATAGGCTATAATGGAGAATGGAAAAACATCCACATTTTTTTCCCATCAAGCGTGTACCATTCAGTGTGATATTAAAAATACATCTTACCCAACCCTAAACCCAACCCCAATATTCACCCAAACATAAGTGTGTCCTGAACTCTAACCCTAACCCTAACCCTTACCATATGGGCCCATTCATTTTAATGAATCTCATAGGCTATTATGGAGAATGGAAAAACATCCAAAATTTTTCCACATCAAGAGTGTACCATTCAGTGAGATATTAAAAATACAACTTACCCAACCCTAAACCCAACCCCAATATTCACCCAAACATAAGTGTGTCCTGAACTCTAACCCTAACCCTTACCATATGGGCCCATTCATTCTAATGAATCTCATAGGCTATAATGGAGAATGTAAAAACATCCAAATTTTTTTCCCATCAAGCGTGTACCATTCAGTGTGATATTAAAAATACATCTTACCCAACCCTAAACCCAACCCCAATATTCACCCAAACATAAGTGTGTCCTGAACTCTAACCCTAACCCTAACCCTTACCATATGGGCCCATTCATTTTAATGAATCTCATAGGCTATAATGGAGAATGGAAAAACATCCAAAAATTTTTCCCATCAAACGTATACCATTCAGTGTGATATTAAAAATATATCTTACCCAACCCTAAACCCAACCCCAATATTCACCCAAACATAAGTGTGTCCTGAACTCTAACCCTAACCCTAACCCTTACCATATGGGCCCATTCATTCTAATGAATCTCATAGGCTATAATGGAGAATGGAAAAACATCCAAAATTTTTCCACATCAAGAGTCTACCATTCAGTGAGATATTAAAAATACATCTTACCCAACCCTAAACCCAACCCCAATATTCACCCAAACATAAGTGTGTCCTGAACTCTAACCCTAACCCTAACCCTTACCATATGGGCCCATTCATTTTAATGAATCTCATAGGCTATAATGGAGAATGGAAAAACATCCAAAAATTTTCCCATCAAACGTATACCATTCAGTGTGATATTAAAAAATATATCTTACCCAACCCTAAACCCAACCCCAATATTCATCCAAACATAAGTGTGTCCTGAACTCTAACCCTAACCCTAACCTTACCATATGGGCCCATTCATTTTAATGAATCTCATAGGCTACAATGGAGTATGGAAAAACATCCAAAATTTTTCCACATCAAGAGTGTACCATTCAGTGAGATATTAAAAATACATCTTACCCAACCCTAAACCCTACCCCAATATTCACCCAAACATAAGTGCGTCCTGAACTCTAACCCTAACCCTAACCCTTACCATATGGGCCCATTCATTTTAATGAATCTCATAGGCTATAATGGAGAATGGAAAAACATCCACATTTTTTTCCCATCAAGCGTGTACCATTCAGTGTGATATTAAAAATACATCTTACCCAACCCTAAACCCAACCCCAATATTCACCCAAACATAAGTGTGTCCTGAACTCTAACCCTAACCCTAACCCTTACCATATGGGCCCATTCATTTTAATGAATCTCATAGGCTATTATGGAGAATGGAAAAACATCCAAAATTTTTCCACATCAAGAGTGTACCATTCAGTGAGATATTAAAAATACATCTTACCCAACCCTAAACCCAACCCCAATATTCACCCAAACATAAGTGTGTCCTGAACTCTAACCCTAACCCTTACCATATGGGCCCATTCATTCTAATGAATCTCATAGGCTATAATGGAGAATGTAAAAACATCCAAATTTTTTTCCCATCAAGCGTGTACCATTCAGTGTGATATTAAAAATACATCTTACCCAACCCTAAACCCAACCCCAATATTCACCCAAACATAAGTGTGTCCTGAACTCTAACCCTAACCCTAACCCTTACCATATGGGCCCATTCATTTTAATGAATCTCATAGGCTATAATGGAGAATGGAAAAACATCCAATAATTTTTCCCATCAAACGTATACCATTCAGTGTGATATTAAAAATATATCTTACCCAACCCTAAACCCAACCCCAATATTCACCCAAACATAAGTGTGTCCTGAACTCTAACCCTAACCCTAACCCTTACCATATGGGCCCATTCATTCTAATGAATCTCATAGGCTATAATGGAGAATGGAAAAACATCCAAAATTTTTCCACATCAAGAGTGTACCATTCAGTGAGATATTAAAAATACATCTTACCCAACCCTAAACCCAACCCCAATATTCACCCAAACATAAGTGTGTCCTGAACCCTAACCCTAACCCTTACCATATGGGCCCATTCATTTTAATGAATCTCATAGGCTATTATGGAGAATGGAAAAACATCCAAAATTTTTCCACATCAAGAGTGCACCATTCAGTGAGATATTAAAAATACATCTTACCCAACCCTAAACCCAACCCCAATATTCACCCAAACATAAGTGTGTCCTGAACTCTAACCCTAACCCTAACACTTACCATATGGGCCCATTCATTTTAATGAATCTCATAGGCTATAATGGAGAATGGAAAAACATCCAAAAAATTTTCCCATCAAACGTATACCATTCAGTGTGATATTAAAAATATATCTTACCCAACCCTAAGCCCAACCCCAATATTCATCCAAACATAAGTGTGTCCTGAACTCTAACCCTAACCCTAACCCTTACCATATGGGCCCATTCATTTTAATGAATCTCATAGGCTATAATGGAGAATGGAAAAACATCCAAAATTTTTCCACATCAAGAGTGTACCATTCAGTGAGATATTAAAAATACATCTTACCCAACCCTAAACCCTACCCCAATATTCACCCAAACATAAGTGTGTCCTGAACTCTAACCCTAACCCTAACCCTTACCATATGGGCCCATTCATTCTAATGAATCTCATAGGCTATAATGGAGAATGTAAAAACATCCAAATTTTTTTCCCATCAAGCGTGTACCATTCAGTGTGATATTAAAAATACATCTTATCCAACCCTAAACCCAACCCCAATATTCACCCAAACATAAGTTTGTCCTGAACTCTAACCCTAACCCTAACCCTTACCATATGGGCCCATTCATTTTAATGAATCTCATAAGCTATTATGGAGAATGGAAAAACATCCAAAATTTTTCCACATCAAGAGTGTACCATTCAGTGAGATATTAAAAATACATCTTACCCAACCCTAAACCCAACCCCAATATTCACCCAAACATAAGTGTGTCCTGAACTCTAACCCTAACCCTTACCATATGGGCCCATTCATTCTAATGAATCTCATAGGCTATAATGGAGAATGTAAAAACATCCAAATTTTTTTCCCATCAAGCGTGTACCATTCAGTGTGATATTAAAAATACATCTTACCCAACCCTAAACCCAACCCCAATATTCACCCAAACATAAGTGTGTCCTGAACTCTAACCCTAAACCTAACCCTTACCATATGGGCCCATTCATTTTAATGAATCTCATAGGCTATTTTGGAGAATGGAAAAACATCCAAAATTTTTCCACATCAAGAGTGCACCATTCAGTGAGATATTAAAAATACATCTTACCCAACCATAAACCCAACCCCAATATTCACCCAAACATAAGTGTGTCCTGAACTCTAACCCTAACCCTAACCCTTACCATATGGGCCCATTCATTTTAATGAATCTCATAGGTTTTAATGGAGAATGGAAAAACATCCAAAATTTTTCCACATCAAGAGTGTACCATTCAGTGAGATATTAAAAATACATCTTACCCAACCCTAAACCCAACCCCAATATTCACCCAAACATAAGTGTGTCCTGAACTCTAACCCTAACCCTAACCCTTACCATATGGGCCCATTCATTTTAATGAATCTCATAGGCTATAATGGAGAATGGAAAAACATCCAAAATTTTTCCACATCAAGAGTGTACCATTCAGTGAGATATTAAAAATACATCTTACCCAACCCTAAACCCAACCCCAATATTCACCCAAACATAAGTGTGTCCTGAACTCTAACCCTAACCCTAACCCTTACCATATGGGCCCATTCATTTTAATGAATCTCATAGGCTATAATGGAGAATGGAAAAACATCCAAAAAATTTTCCCATCAAACGTATACCATTCAGTGTGATATTAAAAATACATCTTACCCAACCCTAAACCCAACCCCAATATTCACCCAAACATAAGTGCGTCCTGAACTCTAACCCTAACCCTAACCCTTACCATATGGGCCCATTCATTTTAATGAATCTCATAGGCTATTATGGAGAATGGAAAAACATCCAAAATTTTTCCACATCAAGAGTGCACCATTCAGTGAGATATTAAAAATACATCTTACCCAACCCTAAACCCAACCCCAATATTCACCCTAACATAAGTGTGTCCTGAACTCTAACCCTAACCCTAACCCTTACCATATGGGCCCATTCATTTTAATGAATCTCATAGGCTATTATGGAGAATGGAAAAACATCCAAAATTTTTCCACATCAAGAGTGTACCATTCAGTGAGATATTAAAAATACATCTTACCCAACCCTAAACCCAACCCCAATATTCACCCAAACATAAGTGTGTCCTGAACTCTAACCCTAACCCTTACCATATGGGCCCATTCATTCTAATGAATCTCATAGGCTATAATGGAGAATGTAAAAACATCCAAATTTTTTTCCCATCAAGCGTGTACCATTCAGTGTGATATTAAAAATACATCTTACCCAACCCTAAACCCAACCCCAATATTCACCCAAACATAAGTGTGTCCTGAACTCTAACCCTAAACCTAACCCTTACCATATGGGCCCATTCATTTTAATGAATCTCATAGGCTATTTTGGAGAATGGAAAAACATCCAAAATTTTTCCACATCAAGAGTGCACCATTCAGTGAGATATTAAAAATACATCTTACCCAACCATAAACCCAACCCCAATATTCACCCAAACATAAGTGTGTCCTGAACTCTAACCCTAACCCTAACCCTTACCATATGGGCCCATTCATTTTAATGAATCTCATAGGTTTTAATGGAGAATGGAAAAACATCCAAAATTTTTCCACATCAAGAGTGTACCATTCAGTGAGATATTAAAAATACATCTTACCCAACCCTAAACCCAACCCCAATATTCACCCAAACATAAGTGTGTCCTGAACTCTAACCCTAACCCTAACCCTTACCATATGGGCCCATTCATTTTAATGAATCTCATAGGCTATAATGGAGAATGGAAAAACATCCAAAATTTTTCCACATCAAGAGTGTACCATTCAGTGAGATATTAAAAATACATCTTACCCAACCCTAAACCCAACCCCAATATTCACCCAAACATAAGTGTGTCCTGAACTCTAACCCTAACCCTAACCCTTACCATATGGGCCCATTCATTTTAATGAATCTCATAGGCTATAATGGAGAATGGAAAAACATCCAAAAAATTTTCCCATCAAACGTATACCATTCAGTGTGATATTAAAAATACATCTTACCCAACCCTAAACCCAACCCCAATATTCACCCAAACATAAGTGCGTCCTGAACTCTAACCCTAACCCTAACCCTTACCATATGGGCCCATTCATTTTAATGAATCTCATAGGCTATTATGGAGAATGGAAAAACATCCAAAATTTTTCCACATCAAGAGTGCACCATTCAGTGAGATATTAAAAATACATCTTACCCAACCCTAAACCCAACCCCAATATTCACCCTAACATAAGTGTGTCCTGAACTCTAACCCTAACCCTAACCCTTACCATATGGGCCCATTCATTTTAATGAATCTCATAGGCTATTATGGAGAATGGAAAAACATCCAAAATTTTTCCACATCAAGAGTGTACCATTCAGTGAGATATTAAAAATACATCTTACCCAACCCTAAACCCAACCCCAATATTCACCCAAACATAAGTGCGTCCTGAACTCTAACCCTAACCCTAACCCTTACCATATGGGCCCATTCATTTTAATGAATCTCATAGGCTATAATGGAGAATGGAAAAACATCCACATTTTTTTCCCATCAAGCGTGTACCATTCAGTGTGATATTAAAAATACATCTTACCCAACCCTAAACCCAACCCCAATATTCACCCAAACATAAGTGTGTCCTGAACTCTAACCCTAACCCTAACCCTTACCATATGGGCCCATTCATTTTAATGAATCTCATAGGCTATTATGGAGAATGGAAAAAAATACAAAATTTTTCCACATCAAGAGTGTACCATTCAGTGAGATATTAAAAATACATCTTACCCAACCCTAAACCCAACCCCAATATTCACCCAAACATAAGTGTGTCCTGAACTCTAACCCTAACCCTTACCATATGGGCCCATTCATTCTAATGAATCTCATAGGCTATAATGGAGAATGTAAAAACATCCAAATTTTTTTCCCATCAAGCGTGTACCATTCAGTGTGATATTAAAAATACATCTTACCCAACCCTAAACCCAACCCCAATATTCACCCAAACATAAGTGCGTCCTGAACTCTAACCCTAACCCTAACCCTTACCATATGGGCCCACTCATTTTAATGAATCTCATAGGCTATTATGGAGAATGGAAAAACATCCAAAATTTTTCCACATCAAGAGTGCACCATTCAGTGAGATATTAAAAATACATCTTACCCAACCCTAAACCCAACCCCAATATTCACCCAAACATAAGTGTGTCCTGAACTCTAACCCTAACCCTTACCATATGGGCCCATTCATTTTAATGAATCTCATAGGCTATAATGGAGAATGGAAAAACATCCAAAAAATTTTCCCATCAAACGTATACCATTCAGTGTGATATTAAAAATATATCTTACCCAACCCTAAACCCAACCCCAGTATTCATCCAAACATAAGTGTGTCCTGAACTCTAAGCCTAACCCTAACCCTTACCATATGGGCCCATTCATTTTAATGAATCTCATAGGCTATAATGGAGAATGGAAAAACATCCAAAATTTTTCCACATCAAGAGTGTACCATTCAGTGAGATATTAAAAATACATCTTACCCAACCCTAAACCCTACCCCAATATTCACCCAAACATAAGTGTGTCCTGAACTCTAACCCTAACCCTAACCCTTTCCGTATGGGCCCATTCATTCTAATGAATCTCATAGGCTATAATGGAGAATGTAAAAACATCCAAATTTTTTTCCCATCAAGCGTGTACCATTCAGTGTGATATTAAAAATACATCTTATCCAACCCTAAACCCAACCACAATATTCACCCAAACATAAGTGTGTCCTGAACTCTAACCCTAACCCTAAGCATTACCATATGGGCCCATTCATTTTAATGAATCTCATAGGCTATAATGGAGAATGGAAAAACATCCACATTTTTTTCCCATCAAGCGTGTACCATTCAGTGTGATATTAAAAATACATCTTACCCAACCCTAAACCCAACCCCAATATTCACCCAAACATAAGTGTGTCCTGAACTCTAACCCTAACCCTAACCCTTACCATATGGGCCCATTCATTTTAATGAATCTCATAGGCTATTATAGAGAATGGAAAAACATCCAAAATTTTTCCACATCAAGAGTGTACCATTCAGTGTGATATTAAAAATACATCTTACCCAACCCTAAACCCAACCCCAATATTCACCCAAACATAAGTGTGTCCTGAACTCTAACCCTAACCCTTACCATATGGGCCCATTCATTCTAATGAATCTCATAGGCTATAATGGAGAATGGAAAAACATCCAAAAATTTTCCCGATCAAGCTTGTAGCATTCAGTGTGATATTAAAAATACATCTTAACCAACCCTAAACCCAACCCCAATATTCACCCAAACATAAGTGTGTCCTGAACTCTAACCCTAACCCTAACCCTTACCATATGGGCCCATTCATTTTAATGAATCTCATAGGCTATAATGGAGAATGGAAAAACATCCAAAAATTTTCCCATCAAACGTACACCATTCAGTGTGATATAAAAATACATCTTACCCAACCTTAAACCCAACCCAATATTCACCCAAACATAAGTGTGTCCTGAACTCTAACCCTAACCCTAACCCTTACCATATGGGCCCATTCATTTTAATTAATCTCATAGGCTATTATGGAGAATGGAAAAACATCCAAAATTTTTCCACATCAAGAGTGTACCATTCAGTGAGATATTAAAAATACATCTTACCCAACACTAACCCAAACCCAATATTCACCCAAACATAAGTGTGTCCTGAACTCTAACCCTAACCCTTACCATATGGGCCCATTCATTCTAATGAATCTCATAGGCTATAATGGAGAATGTAAAAACATCCAAATTTTTTTCCCATCAAGCGTGTACCATTCAGTGTGATATTAAAAATACATCTTACCCAACCTAAACCCAACCCCAATATTCACCCAAACATAAGTGTGTCCTGAACTCTAACCCTAACCCTAACCCTTACCATATGGGCCCATTCATTTTAATGAATCTCATAGGCTATTATGGAGAATGGAAAAACATCCACATTTTTTTCCCCATCAAGCGTGTACCATTCAGTGTGATATTAAAAATACATCTTACCCAACCCTAACCCAACCCCAATATTCACCCAAACATAAGTGTGTCCTGAACTCTAACCCTAACCCTTACCATATGGGCCCATTCATTTTAATGAATCTCTTAGGCTATTATGAAGAATGGAAAAACATCCAAAATTTTTCCACATCAAGAGTGTACCATTCAGTGAGATATTAAAAATACTCTTACCCAACCCTAACCCAACCCCAATATTCACCCAAACATAAGTGTGTCCTGAACTCTAACCCTAACCCTTACCATATGGGCCCATTCATTCTAATGAATCTCATAGGCTATAATGGAGAATGTAAAAACATCCAATTTTTTTTCCCATCAAGCGTGTACCATTCAGTGTGATATTAAAAATACATCTTACCCAACCCTAAACCCAACCCCAATATTCACCCAAACATAAGTGCGTCCTGAACTCTAACCCTAACCCTAACCCTTACCATATGGGCCCATTCATTTTAATGAATCTCATAGGCTATAATGGAGAATGTAAAAACATCCAAATTTTTTTCCATCAAGCGTGTACCATTCAGTGTGATATTAAAAATACATCTTACCCAACCCTAAACCCAACCCCAATATTCACCCAAACATAAGTGTGTCCTGAACTGTAACCCTAACCCTTACCATATGGGCCCATTCATTTTAATGAATCTCATAGGCTATTATGGAGAATGGAAAAACATCCAAAATTTTTCCACATCAAGCAGTGTACCATTCAGTGTGATATTAAAAATACATCTTACCCAACCCTAAACCCAACCCCAATATTCACCCAAACATAAGTGTGTCCTGAACTCTAACCCTAACCCTTTCCATATGGGCCCATTCATTCTAATGAATCTCATAGGCTATAATGGAGAATGTAAAAACATCCAAATTTTTTTCCCATCAAGCGTGTACCATTCAGTGTGATATTAAAAATACATCTTACCCAACCCTAAACCCAACCCCAATATTCCCCCAAACATAAGTGTGTCCTGAACTCTAACCCTAACCCTAACCCTTACCATATGGGCCCATTCATTTTAATGAATCTCATAGGCTATTATAGAGAATGGAAAAACATCCAAAATTTTTCCACATCAAGAGTGTACCATTCAGTGAGATATTAAAAATACATCTTACCCAACCCTAAAACCAACCCCAATATTCACCCAAACATAAGTGTGTCCTGAACTCTAACCCTAACCCTTACCATATGGGCCCATTCATTCTAATGAATCTCATAGGCTATAATGGAGAATGGAAAAACATCCAAAAATTTTCCCGATCAAGCTTGTAGCATTCAGTGTGATATTAAAAATACATCTTAACCAACCCTAAACCCAACCCCAATATTCACCCAAACATAAGTGTGTCCTGAACTCTAACCCTAACCCTAACCCTTACCATATGGGCCCATTCATTTTAATGAATCTCATAGGCTATAATGGAGAATGGAAAAACATCCAAAAAATTTTCCCATCAAACGTACACCATTCAGTGTGATATTAAAAATACATCTTACCCAACCTTAACCCAACCCCAATATTCACCCAAACATAAGTGTGTCCTGAACTCTAACCCTAACCCTAACCCTTACCATATGGGCCCATTCATTTTAATTAATCTCATAGGCTATTATGGAGAATGGAAAAACATCCAAAATTTTTCCACATCAAGAGTGTACCATTCAGTGAGATATTAAAAATACATCTTACCCAACACTAAACCCAAACCCAATATTCACCCAAACATAAGTGTGTCCTGAACTCTAACCCTAACCCTTACCATATGGGCCCATTCATTCTAATGAATCTCATAGGCTATAATGGAGAATGTAAAAACATCCAAATTTTTTTCCCATCAAGCGTGTACCATTCAGTGTGATATTAAAAATACATCTTACCCAACCCTAAACCCAACCCCAATATTCACCCAAACATAAGTGTGTCCTGAACTCTAACCCTAACCCTAACCCTTACCATATGGGCCCATTCATTTTAATGAATCTCATAGGCTATTATGGAGAATGGAAAAACATCCACATTTTTTTCCCATCAAGCGTGTACCATTCAGTGTGATATTAAAAATACATCTTACCCAACCCTAAACCCAACCCCAATATTCACCCAAACATAAGTGTGTCCTGAACTCTAACCCTAACCCTTACCATATGGGCCCATTCATTTTAATGAATCTCTTAGGCTATTATGAGAATGGAAAAACATCCAAAATTTTTCCACATCAAGAGTGTACCATTCAGTGAGATATTAAAAATACATCTTACCCAACCCTAACCCAACCCCAATATTCACCCAAACATAAGTGTGTCCTGAACTCTAACCCTAACCCTTACCATATGGGCCCATTCATTCTAATGAATCTCATAGGCTATAATGGAGAATGTAAAAACATCCAATTTTTTTTCCCATCAAGCGTGTACCATTCAGTGTGATATTAAAAATACATCTTACCCAACCCTAAACCCAACCCCAATATTCACCCAAACATAAGTGCGTCCTGAACTCTAACCCTAACCTAACCTTACCATATGGGCCCATTCATTTTAATGAATCTCATAGGCTATAATGGAGAATGGAAAAACATCCAAATTTTTTTCCCATCAAGCGTGTACCATTCAGTGTGATATTAAAAATACATCTTACCCAACCCTAAACCCAACCCCAATATTCACCCAAACATAAGTGTGTCCTGAACTGTAACCCTAACCCTTACCATATGGGCCCATCATTTTAATGAATCTCATAGGCTATTATGGAGAATGGAAAAACATCCAAAATTTTTCCACATCAAGAGTGTACCATTCAGTGTGATATTAAAAATACATCTTACCCAACCCTAAACCCAACCCCAATATTCACCCAAACATAAGTGTGTCCTGAACTCTAACCCTAACCCTTTCCATATGGGCCCATTCATTCTAATGAATCTCATAGGCTATAATGGAGAATGTAAAAACATCCAAATTTTTTTCCCATCAAGCGTGTACCATTCAGTGTGATATTAAAAATACATCTTACCCAACCCTAAACCCAACCCCAATATTCCCCCAAACATAAGTGTGTCCTGAACTCTAACCCTAACCCTAACCCTTACCATATGGGCCCATTCATTCTAATGAATCTCATAGGCTATAATGGAGAATGTAAAAACATCCAAATTTTTTTCCCATCAAGCGTGTACCATTCACTGTGATATTAAAAATACATCTTATCCAACCCTAAACCCAACCCCAATATTCACCCAAACATAAGTGTGTCCTGAACTCTAACCCTAACCCTAACCCTTACCATATGGGCCCATTCATTTTAATGAATCTCATAGGCTATTATGGAGAATGGAAAAACATCCACATTTTTTTCCCATCAAGCGTGTACCATTCAGTGTGATATTAAAAATACATCTTACCCAACCCTAAACCCAACCCAATATTCACCCAAACATAAGTGTGTCCTGAACTCTAACCCTAACCCTAACCCTTACCATATGGGCCCATTCATTTTAATGAATCTCATAGGCTATTATGGAGAATGGAAAACATCCACATTTTTTCCCATCAAGCGTGTAGCATTCAGTGTGATATTAAAAATACATCTTACCCAACCCTAAACCCAACCCCAATATTCACCCAAACATAAGTGTGTCCTGAACTCTAACCCTAACCCTAACCCTTACCATATGGGCCCATTCATTTTAATGAATCTCTTAGGCTATTATGAAGAATGGAAAAAAAATCCAAAATTTTTCCACATCAAGAGTGTACCATTCAGTGAGATATTAAAAATACATCTTGCCCAACCCTAAACCCAACCCCAATATTCACCCAAACATAAGTGTGTCCTGAACGCTAACCCTAACCCTTACCATATGGGCCCATTCATTCTAATGAATCTCATAGGCTATAATGGAGAATGTAAAAACATCCAAATTTTTTTCCCATCAAGCGTGTACCATTCAGTGTGATATTAAAAATACATCTTACCCAACCCTAAACCCAACCCCAATATTCACCCAAACATAAGTGCGTCCTGAACTCTAACCCTAACCCTAACCCTTACCATATGGGCCCATTCATTTTAATGAATCTCATAGGCTATAATGGAGAATGGAAAAACATCCACATTTTTTTCCCATCAAGCGTGTACCATTCAGTGTGATATTAAAAATACATCTTACCCAACCCTAAACCCAACCCCAATATTCACCCAAACATAAGTGTGTCCTGAACTCTAACCCTAACCCTTACCATATGGGCCCATTCATTTTAATGAATCTCATAGGCTATTATGGAGAATGGAAAAACATCCAAAATTTTTCCACATCAAGAGTGTACCATTCAGTGTGATATTAAAAATACATCTTACCAAACCCTAAACCCAACCCCAATATTCACCCAAACATAAGTGTGTCCTGAACTCTAACCCTAACCCTTTCCATATGGGCCCATTCATTCTAATGAATCTCATAGGCTATAATGGAGAATGTAAAAACATCCAAATTTTTTTCCCATCAAGCGTGTACCATTCAGTGTGATATTAAAAATACATCTTACCCAACCCTAAACCCAACCCCAATATTCACCCAAACATAAGTGTGTCCTGAACTCTAACCCTAACCCTAACCCTTACCATATGGGCCCATTCATTTTAATGAATCTCATAGGCTATAATGGAGAATGGAAAAACATCCAAAAATTTTTCCCATCAAACGTATACCATTCAGTGTGATATTAAAAATATATCTTACCCAACCCTAAACCCAACCCCAATATTCATCCAAACATAAGTGTGTCCTGAACTCTAACCCTAACCCTAACCCTTACCATATGGGCCCATACATTCTAATGAATCTCATAGGCTATAATGGAGAATGTAAAAACATCCAAATTTTTTTCCCATCAAGCGTGTACCATTCACTGTGATATTAAAAATACATCTTATCCAACCCTAAACCCAACCCCAATATTCACCCAAACATAAGTGTGTCCTGAACTCTAACCCTAACCCAAACCCTTACCATATGGGCCCATTCATTTTAATGAATCTCATAGGCTATTATGGAGAATGGAAAAACATCCACATTTTTTTCCCATCAAGCGTGTACCATTCAGTGTGATATTAAAAATACATCTTACCCAACCCTAAACCCAACCCCAATATTCACCCAAACATAAGTGTGTCCTGAACTCTAACCCTAACCCTAACCCTTACCATATGGGCCCATTCATTTTAATGAATCTCTTAGGCTATTATGAAGAATGGAAAAACATCCAAAATTTTTCCACATCAAGAGTGTACCATTCAGTGAGATATTAAAAATACATCTTACCCAACCCTAAACCCAACCCCAATATTCACCCAAACATAAGTGTGTCCTGAACTCTAACCCTAACCCTTACCATATGGGCCCATTCATTTTAATGAATCTCATAGGCTATAATGGAGAATGGAAAAACATCCAAAAAATTTTCCCATCAAACGTACACCATTCAGTGTGATATTAAAAATACATCTTATCCAACCCTAAACCCAACCCCAATATTCACCCAAACATAAGTGTGTCCTGAACTCTAACCCTAACCCTAACCCTTACCATATGGGCCCATTCATTTTAATTAATCTCATAGGCTATTATGGAGAATGGAAAAACATCCAAAATTTTTCCACATCAAGAGTGTACCATTCAGTGAGATATTAAAAATACATCTTACCCAACACTAAACCCAAACCCAATATTCACCCAAACATAAGTGTGTCCTGAACTCTAACCCTAACCCTTACCATATGGGCCCATTCATTCTAATGAATCTCATAGGCTATAATGGAGAATGTAAAAACATCCAAATTTTTTTCCCATCAAGCGTGTACCATTCAGTGTGATATTAAAAATACATCTTACCCAACCCTAAACCCAACCCCAATATTCACCCAAACATAAGTGTGTCCTGAACTCTAACCCTAACCCTAACCCTTACCATATGGGCCCATTCATTTTAATGAATCTCATAGGCTATTATGGAGAATGGAAAAACATCCACATTTTTTTCCCATCAAGCGTGTACCATTCAGTGTGATATTAAAAATACATCTTACCCAACCCTAAACCCAACCCCAATATTCACCCAAACATAAGTGTGTCCTGAACTCTAACCCTAACCCTAACCCTTACCATATGGGCCCATTCATTTTAATGAATCTCTTAGGCTATTATGAAGAATGGAAAAACATCCAAAATTTTTCCACATCAAGAGTGTACCATTCAGTGAGATATTAAAAATACATCTTACCCAACCCTAAACCCAACCCCAATATTCACCCAAACATAAGTGTGTCCTGAACTCTAACCCTAACCCTTACCATATGGGCCCATTCATTCTAATGAATCTCATAGGCTATAATGGAGAATGTAAAAACATCCAATTTTTTTTCCCATCAAGCGTGTACCATTCAGTGTGATATTAAAAATACATCTTACCCAACCCTAAACCCAACCCCAATATTCACCCAAACATAAGTGCGTCCTGAACTCTAACCCTAACCCTAACCCTTACCATATGGGCCCATTCATTTTAATGAATCTCATAGGCTATAATGGAGAATGGAAAAACATCCACATTTTTTTCCCATCAAGCGTGTACCATTCAGTGTGATATTAAAAATACATCTTACCCAACCCTAAACCCAACCCCAATATTCACCCAAACATAAGTGTGTCCTGAACTGTAACCCTAACCCTTACCATATGGGCCCATTCATTTTAATGAATCTCATAGGCTATTATGGAGAATGGAAAAACATCCAAAATTTTTCCACATCAAGAGTGTACCATTCAGTGTGATATTAAAAATACATCTTACCCAACCCTAAACCCAACCCCAATATTCACCCAAACATAAGTGTGTCCTGAACTCTAACCCTAACCCTTTCCATATGGGCCCATTCATTCTAATGAATCTCATAGGCTATAATGGAGAATGTAAAAGCATCCAAATTTTTTTCCCATCAAGCGTGTACCATTCAGTGTGATATTAAAAATACATCTTACCCAACCCTAAACCCAACCCCAATATTCCCCCAAACATAAGTGTGTCCTGAACTCTAACCCTAACCCTAACCCTTACCATATGGGCCCATTCATTCTAATGAATCTCATAGGCTATAATGGAGAATGTAAAAACATCCAAATTATTTTCCCATCAAGCGTGTACCATTCACTGTGATATTAAAAATACATCTTATCCAACCCTAAACCCAACCCCAATATTCACCCAAACATAAGTGTGTCCTGAACTCTAACCCTAACCCTAACCCTTACCATATGGGCCCATTCATTTTAATGAATCTCATAGGCTATTATGGAGAATGGAAAAACATCCACATTTTTTTCCCATCAAGCGTGTACCATTCAGTGTGATATTAAAAATACATCTTACCCAACCCTAAACCCAACCCCAATATTCACCCAAACATAAGTGTGTCCTGAACTCTAACCCTAACCCTAACCCTTACCATATGGGCCCATTCATTTTAATGAATCTCATAGGCTATTATGGAGAATGGAAAAACATCCACATTTTTTCCCATCAAGCGTGTAGCATTCAGTGTGATATTAAAAATACATCTTACCCAACCCTAAACCCAACCCCAATATTCACCCAAACATAAGTGTGTCCTGAACTCTAACCCTAACCCTAACCCTTACCATATGGGCCCATTCATTTTAATGAATCTCTTAGGCTATTATGAAGAATGGAAAAAAAATCCAAAATTTTTCCACATCAAGAGTGTACCATTCAGTGAGATATTAAAAATACATCTTGCCCAACCCTAAACCCAACCCCAATATTCACCCAAACATAAGTGTGTCCTGAACTCTAACCCTAACCCTTACCATATGGGCCCATTCATTCTAATGAATCTCATAGGCTATAATGGAGAATGTAAAAACATCCAAATTTTTTTCCCATCAAGCGTGTACCATTCAGTGTGATATTAAAAATACATCTTACCCAACCCTAAACCCAACCCCAATATTCACCCAAACATAAGTGCGTCCTGAACTCTAACCCTAACCCTAACCATATGGGCCCATTCATTTTAATGAATCTCATAGGCTATAATGGAGAATGGAAAAACATCCACATTTTTTTCCCATCAAGCGTGTACCATTCAGTGTGATATTAAAAATACATCTTACCCAACCCTAAACCCAACCCCAATATTCACCCAAACATAAGTGTGTCCTGAACTCTAACCCTAACCCTTACCATATGGGCCCATTCATTTTAATGAATCTCATAGGCTATTATGGAGAATGGAAAAACATCCAAAATTTTTCCACATCAAGAGTGTACCATTCAGTGTGATATTAAAAATACATCTTACCCAACCCTAAACCCAACCCCAATATTCACCCAAACATAAGTGTGTCCTGAACTCTAACCCTAACCCTTTCCATATGGGCCCATTCATTCTAATGAATCTCATAGGCTATAATGGAGAATGTAAAAACATCCAAATTTTTTTCCCATCAAGCGTGTACCATTCAGTGTGATATTAAAAATACATCTTACCCAACCCTAAACCCAACCCCAATATTCACCCAAACATAAGTGTGTCCTGAACTCTAACCCTAAACCTAACCCTTACCATATGGGCCCATTCATTTTAATGAATCTCATAGGCTATTATGGAGAATGGAAAAACATCCAAAATTTTTCCACATCAAGAGTGTACCATTCAGTGAGATATTAAAAATACATCTTACCCAACCCTAAACCCAACCCCAATATTCACCCAAACATAAGTGTGTCCTGAACTCTAACCCTAACCCTTACCATATGGGCCCATTCATTTTAATGAATCTCTTAGGCTATAATGGAGAATGGAAAAACATCCAAAAAATTTTCCCATCAAGCGTGTACCATTCTGTGTGATATTAAAAATACATCTTACCCAACCCTAAACCCAACCCCAATATTCACCCAAACATAAGTGTGTCCTGAACTCTAACCCTAACCCTTACCATATGGGCCCATTCATTTTAATGAATCTCATAGGCTATTATGGAGAATGGAAAAACATCCAAAATTTTTCCACATCAAGAGTGTACCATTCAGTGTGATATTAAAAATACATCTTACCCAACCCTAAACCCAACCCCAATATTCACCCAAACGTAAGTGTGTCCTGAACTCTAACCCTAACCCTTTCCATATGGGCCCATTCATTCTAATGAATCTCATAGGCTATAATGGAGAATGTAAAAACATCCAAATTTTTTTCCCATCAAGCGTGTACCATTCAGTGTGATATTAAAAATACATCTTACCCAACCCTAAACCCAACCCCAATATTCACCCAAACATAAGTGTGTCCTGAACTCTAACCCTAAACCTAACCCTTACCATATGGGCCCATTCATTTTAATGAATCTCATAGGCTATTATGGAGAATGGAAAAACATCCAAAATTTTTCCACATCAAGAGTGTACCATTCAGTGAGATATTAAAAATACATCTTACCCAACCCTAAACCCAACCCCAATATTCACCCAAACATAAGTGTGTCCTGAACTCTAACCCTAACCCTTACCATATGGGCCCATTCATTTTAATGAATCTCTTAGGCTATAATGGAGAATGGAAAAACATCCAAAAAATTTTCCCATCAAGCGTGTACCATTCTGTGTGATATTAAAAATACATCTTACCCAACCCTAAACCCAACCCCAATATTCACCCAAACATAAGTGTGTCCTGAACTCTAACCCTAACCCTTACCATATGGGCCCATTCATTTTAATGAATCTCATAGGCTATTATGGAGAATGGAAAAACATCCAAAATTTTTCCACATCAAGAGTGTACCATTCAGTGTGATATTAAAAATACATCTTACCCAACCCTAAACCCAACCCCAATATTCACCCAAACGTAAGTGTGTCCTGAACTCTAACCCTAACCCTTTCCATATGGGCCCATTCATTCTAATGAATCTCATAGGCTATAATGGAGAATGTAAAAACATCCAAATTTTTTTCCCATCAAGCGTGTACCATTCAGTGTGATATTAAAAATACATCTTACCCAACCCTAAACCCAACCCCAATATTCACCCAAACATAAGTGTGTCCTGAACTCTAACCCTAACCCTAACCCTTACCATATGGGCCCATTCATTTTAATGAATCTCATAGGCTATAATGGAGAATGGAAAAACATCCAAAAAATTTTCCCATCAAACGTATACCATTCAGTGTGATATTAAAAATATATCTTACCCAACCCTAAACCCAACCCCAATATTCATCCAAACATAAGTGTGTCCTGAACTCTAACCCTAACCCTAACCCTTACCATATGGGCCCATTCATTCTAATGAATCTCATAGGCTATAATGGAGAATGTAAAAACATCCAAATTTTTTTCCCATCAAGCGTGTACCATTCAGTGTGATATTAAAAATACATCTTACCCAACCCTAAACCCAACCCCAATATTCACCCAAACATAAGTGCGTCCTGAACTCTAACCCTAACCCTAACCCTTACCATATGGGCCCATTCATTTTAATGAATCTCATAGGCTATAATGGAGAATGGAAAAACATCCACATTTTTTTCCCATCAAGCGTGTACCATTCAGTGTGATATTAAAAATACATCTTACCCAACCCTAAACCCAACCCCAATATTCACCCAAACATAAGTGTGTCCTGAACTCTAACCCTAACCCTTACCATATGGGCCCATTCATTTTAATGAATCTCAAAGGCTATTATGGAGAATGGAAAAACATCCAAAATTTTTCCACATCAAGAGTGTACCATTCAGTGTGATATTAAAAATACATCTTACCCAACCCTAAACCCAACCCCAATATTCACCCAAACATAAGTGTGTCCTGAACTCTAACCCTAACCCTAACCCTTACCATATGGGCCCATTCATTTTAATGAATCTCATAGGCTATAATGGAGAATGGAAAAACATCCAAAATTTTTCCCATCAAACGTATACCATTCAGTGTGATATTAAAAATATATCTTACCCAACCCTAAACCCAACCCCAATATTCATCCAAACATAAGTGTGTCCTGAACTCTAACCCTAACCCTAACCCTTACCATATGGGCCCATTCATTTTAATGAATCTCATAGGCTATAATGGAGAATGGAAAAACATCCAAAATTTTTCCACATCAAGAGTGTACCATTCAGTGAGATATTAAAAATACATCTTACCCAACCCTAAACCCTACCCCAATATTCACCCAAACATAAGTGCGTCCTGAACTCTAACCCTAACCCTAACCCTTACCATATGGGCCCATTCATTTTAATGAATCTCATAGGCTATAATGGAGAATGGAAAAACATCCACATTTTTTTCCCATCAAGCGTGTACCATTCAGTGTGATATTAAAAATACATCTTACCCAACCCTAAACCCAACCCCAATATTCACCCAAACATAAGTGTGTCCTGAACTCTAACCCTAACCCTAACCCTCACCATATGGGCCCATTCATTTTAATGAATCTCATAGGCTATTATGGAGAATGGAAAAACATCCAAAATTTTTCCACATCAAGAGTGTACCATTCAGTGAGATATTAAAAATACATCTTACCCAACCCTAAACCCAACCCCAATATTCACCCAAACATAAGTGTGTCCTGAACTCTAACCCTAACCCTTACCATATGGGCCCATTCATTCTAATGAATCTCATAGGCTATAATGGAGAATGTAAAAACATCCAAATTTTTTTCCCATCAAGCGTGTACCATTCAGTGTGATATTAAAAATACATCTTACCCAACCCTAAACCCAACCCCAATATTCACCCAAACATAAGTGTGTCCTGAACTCTAACCCTAACCCTAACCCTTACCATATGGGCCCATTCATTTTAATGAATCTCATAGGCTATAATGGAGAATGGAAAAACATCCAAAAATTTTTCCCATCAAACGTATACCATTCAGTGTGATATTAAAAATATATCTTACCCAACCCTAAACCCAACCCCAATATTCACCCAAACATAAGTGTGTCCTGAACTCTAACCCTAACCCTAACCCTTACCATATGGGCCCATTCATTCTAATGAATCTCATAGGCTATAATGGAGAATGTAAAAACATCCAAATTTTTTTCCACATCAAGAGTGTACCATTCAGTGAGATATTAAAAATACATCTTACCCAACCCTAAACCCAACCCCAATATTCACCCAAACATAAGTGTGTCCTGAACCCTAACCCTAACCCTTACCATATGGGCCCATTCATTTTAATGAATCTCATAGCCTATTATGGAGAATGGAAAAACATCCAAAATTTTTCCACATCAAGAGTGCACCATTCAGTGAGATATTAAAAATACATCTTACCCAACCCTAAACCCAACCCCAATATTCACCCAAACATAAGTGTGTCCTGAACTCTAACCCTAACCCTAACCCTTACCATATGGGCCCATTCATTTTAATGAATCTCATAGGCTATAATGGAGAATGGAAAAACATCCAAAATTTTTCCCATCAAACGTATACCATTCAGTGTGATATTAAAAATATATCTTACCCAACCCTAAACCCAACCCCAATATTCATCCAAACATAAGTGTGTCCTGAACTCTAACCCTAACCCTAACCCTTACCATATGGGCCCATTCATTTTAATGAATCTCATAGGCTATAATGGAGAATGGAAAAACATCCAAAATTTTTCCACATCAAGAGTGTACCATTCAGTGAGATATTAAAAATACATCTTACCCAACCCTAAACCCTACCCCAATATTCACCCAAACATAAGTGCGTCCTGAACTCTAACCCTAACCCTAACCCTTACCATATGGGCCCATTCATTTTAATGAATCTCATAGGCTATAATGGAGAATGGAAAAACATCCACATTTTTTTCCCATCAAGCGTGTACCATTCAGTGTGATATTAAAAATACATCTTACCCAACCCTAAACCCAACCCCAATATTCACCCAAACATAAGTGTGTCCTGAACTCTAACCCTAACCCTAACCCTCACCATATGGGCCCATTCATTTTAATGAATCTCATAGGCTATTATGGAGAATGGAAAAACATCCAAAATTTTTCCACATCAAGAGTGTACCATTCAGTGAGATATTAAAAATACATCTTACCCAACCCTAAACCCAACCCCAATATTCACCCAAACATAAGTGTGTCCTGAACTCTAACCCTAACCCTTACCATATGGGCCCATTCATTCTAATGAATCTCATAGGCTATAATGGAGAATGTAAAAACATCCAAATTTTTTTCCCATCAAGCGTGTACCATTCAGTGTGATATTAAAAATACATCTTACCCAACCCTAAACCCAACCCCAATATTCACCCAAACATAAGTGTGTCCTGAACTCTAACCCTAACCCTAACCCTTACCATATGGGCCCATTCATTTTAATGAATCTCATAGGCTATAATGGAGAATGGAAAAACATCCAAAAATTTTTCCCATCAAACGTATACCATTCAGTGTGATATTAAAAATATATCTTACCCAACCCTAAACCCAACCCCAATATTCACCCAAACATAAGTGTGTCCTGAACTCTAACCCTAACCCTAACCCTTACCATATGGGCCCATTCATTCTAATGAATCTCATAGGCTATAATGGAGAATGTAAAAACATCCAAATTTTTTTCCACATCAAGAGTGTACCATTCAGTGAGATATTAAAAATACATCTTACCCAACCCTAAACCCAACCCCAATATTCACCCAAACATAAGTGTGTCCTGAACCCTAACCCTAACCCTTACCATATGGGCCCATTCATTTTAATGAATCTCATAGCCTATTATGGAGAATGGAAAAACATCCAAAATTTTTCCACATCAAGAGTGCACCATTCAGTGAGATATTAAAAATACATCTTACCCAACCCTAAACCCAACCCCAATATTCACCCAAACATAAGTGTGTCCTGAACTCTAACCCTAACCCTAACACTTACCATATGGGCCCATTCATTTTAATGAATCTCATAGGCTATAATGGAGAATGGAAAAACATCCAAAAATTTTTCCACATCAAGAGTGTACCATTCAGTGAGATATTAAAAATACATCTTACCCATTCCTAAACCCAACCCCAATATTCACCCAAACATAAGTGTGTCCTGAACCCTAACCCTAACCCTTACCATATGGGCCCATTCATTTTAATGAATCTCATAGCCTATTATGGAGAATGGAAAAACATCCAAAATTTTTCCACATCAAGAGTGCACCATTCAGTGAGATATTAAAAATACATCTTACCCAACCCTAAACCCAACCCCAATATTCACCCAAACATAAGTGTGTCCTGAACTCTAACCCTAACCCTAACACTTACCATATGGGCCCATTCATTTTAATGAATCTCATAGGCTATAATGGAGAATGGAAAAACATCCAAAAAATTTTCCCATCAAACGTATACCATTCAGTGTGATATTAAAAATATATCTTACCCAACCCTAAGCCCAACCCCAATATTCATCCAAACATAAGTGTGTCCTGAACTCTAACCCTAACCCTAAGCCTTACCATATGGGCCCATTCATTTTAATGAATCTCATAGGCTATAATGGAGAATGGAAAAACATCCAAAATTTTTCCACATCAAGAGTGCACCATTCAGTGAGATATTAAAAATACATCTTACCCAACCCTAAACCCAACCCCAATATTCACCCAAACATAAGTGTGTCCTGAACTCTAACCCTAACCCTAACACTTACCATATGGGCCCATTCATTTTAATGAATCTCATAGGCTATAATGGAGAATGGAAAAACATCCAAAAAATTTTCCCATCAAACGTATACCATTCAGTGTGATATTAAAAATATATCTTACCCAACCCTAAGCCCAACCCCAATATTCATCCAAACATAAGTGTGTCCTGAACTCTAACCCTAACCCTAAGCCTTACCATATGGGCCCATTCATTTTAATGAATCTCATAGGCTATAATGGAGAATGGAAAAACATCCAAAATTTTTCCACATCAAGAGTGTACCATTCAGTGAGATATTAAAAATACATCTTACCCAACCCTAAACCCAACCCCAATATTCACCCAAACATAAGTGTGTCCTGAACTCTAACCCTAACCCTTACCATATGGGCCCATTCATTCTAATGAATCTCATAGGCTATAATGGAGAATGTAAAAACATCCAAATTTTTTTCCCATCAAGCGTGTACCATTCAGTGTGATATTAAAAATACATCTTACCCAACCCTAAACCCAACCCCAATATTCACCCAAACATAAGTGCGTCCTGAACTCTAACCCTAACCCTAACCCTTACCATATGGGCCCATTCATTTTAATGAATCTCATAGGCTATTATGGAGAATGGAAAAACATCCAAAATTTTTCCACATCAAGAGTGCACCATTCAGTGAGATATTAAAAATACATCTTACCCAACCCTAAACCCAACCCCAATATTCACCCAAACATAAGTGTGTCCTGAACTCTAACCCTAACCCTAACCCTTACCATATGGGCCCATTCATTTTAATGAATCTCATAGGTTATAATGGAGAATGGAAAAACATCCACATTTTTTTCCCATCAAGCGTGTACCATTCAGTGTGATATTAAAAATACATCTTACCCAACCCTAAACCCAACCCCAATATTCACCCAAACATAAGTGTGTCCTGAACTCTAACCCTAACCCTAACCCTTACCATATGGGCCCATTCATTTTAATGAATCTCATAGGCTATTATGGAGAATGGAAAAACATCCAAAATTTTTCCACATCAAGAGTGCACCATTCAGTGATATATTAAAAATACATCTTACCCAACCCTAAACCCAACCCCAATATTCACCCAAACATAAGTGTGTCCTGAACTCTAACCCTAACCCTTACCATATGGGCCCATTCATTTTAATGAATCTCATAGGCTATAATGGAGAATGGAAAAACATCCAAAAAATTTTCCCATCAAACGTATACCATTCAGTGTGATATTAAAAATATATGTTACCCAACCCTAAACCCAACCCCAGTATTCATCCAAACATAAGTGTGTCCTGAACTCTAACCCTAACCCTAACCCTTACCATATGGGCCCATTCATTTTAATGAATCTCATAGGCTATAATGGAGAATGGAAAAACATCCAAAATTTTTCCACATCAAGAGTGTACCATTCAGTGAGATATTAAAAATACATCTTACCCAACCCTAAACCCTACCCCAATATTCACCCAAACATAAGTGTGTCCTGAACTCTAACCCTAACCCTAACCCTTTCCGTATGGGCCCATTCATTCTAATGAATCTCATAGGCTATAATGGAGAATGTAAAAACATCCAAATTCTTTTCCCATCAAGCGTGTACCATTCAGTGTGATATTAAAAATACATCTTATCCAACCCTAAACCCAACCACAATATTCACCCAAACATAAGTGTGTCCTGAACTCTAACCCTAACCCTAAGCATTACCATATGGGCCCATTCATTTTAATGAATCTCATAGGCTATAATGGAGAATGGAAAAACATCCACATTTTTTTCCCATCAAGCGTGTACCATTCAGTGTGATATTAAAAATACATCTTACCCAACCCTAAACCCAACCCCAATATTCACCCAAACATAAGTGTGTCCTGAACTCTAACCCTAACCCTAACCCTTACCATATGGGCCCATTCATTTTAATGAATCTCATAGGCTATTATAGAGAATGGAAAAACATCCAAAATTTTTCCACATCAAGAGTGTACCATTCAGTGAGATATTAAAAATACATCTTACCCAACCCTAAACCCAACCCCAATATTCACCCAAACATAAGTGTGTCCTGAACTCTAACCCTAACCCTTACCATATGGGCCCATTCATTCTAATGAATCTCATAGGCTATAATGGAGAATGGAAAAACATCCAAAAATTTTCCCGATCAAGCTTGTAGCATTCAGTGTGATATTAAAAATACATCTTAACCAACCCTAAACCCAACCCCAATATTCACCCAAACATAAGTGTGTCCTGAACTCTAACCCTAACCCTAACCCTTACCATATGGGCCCATTCATTTTAATGAATCTCATAGGCTATAATGGAGAATGGAAAAACATCCAAAAAATTTTCCCATCAAACGTATACCATTCAGTGTGATATTAAAAATACATCTTACCCAACCCTAAACCCAACCCCAATATTCACCCAAACATAAGTGTGTCCTGAACTCTAACCCTAACCCTAACCCTTACCATATGGGCCCATTCATTTTAATGAATCTCATAGGGTATAATGGAGAATGGAAAAACATCCACATTTTTTTCCCATCAAGCGTGTACCATTCAGTGTGATATTAAAAATACATCTTACCCAACCCTAAACCCAACCCCAATATTCACCCAAACATAAGTGTGTCCTGAACTCTAACCCTAACCCTAACCCTTACCATATGGGCCCATTCATTTTAATTAATCTCATAGGCTATTATGGAGAATGGAAAAACATCCAAAATTTTTCCACATCAAGAGTGTACCATTCAGTGAGATATTAAAAATACATCTTACCCAACACTAAACCCAAACCCAATATTCACCCAAACATAAGTGTGTCCTGAACTCTAACCCTAACCCTTACCATATGGGCCCATTCATTCTAATGAATCTCATAGGCTATAATGGAGAATGTAAAAACATCCAATTTTTTTTCCCATCAAGCGTGTACCATTCAGTGTGATATTAAAAATACATCTTACCCAACCCTAAACCCAACCCCAATATTCACCCAAACATAAGTGTGTCCTGAACTCTAACCCTAACCCTTACTATATGGGCCCATTCATTTTAATGAATCTCATAGGCTATAATGGAGAATGGAAAAACATCCAAAAAATTTTCCCATCAAACGTATACCATTCAGTGTGATATTAAAAATATATCTTACCCAACCCTAAACCCAACCCCAATATTCATCCAAACATAAGTGTGTCCTGAACTCCAACCCTAACCCTAACCCTTACCATATGGGCCCATTCATTTTAATGAATCTCATAGGCTATTATGGAGAATGGAAAAACATCCAAAATTTTTCCACATCAAGAGTGCACCATTCAGTGAGATATTAAAAATACATCTTACCCAACCCTAAACCCAACCCCAATATTCACCCAAACATAAGTGTGTACTGAACTCTAACCCTAACCCTTACTATATGGGCCCATTCATTTTAATGAATCTCATAGGCTATAATGGAGAATGGAAAAACATCCAAAATTTTTTCCCATCAAACGTATACCATTCAGTGTGATATTAAAAATATATCTTACCCAACCCTAAACCCAACCCCAATATTCATCCAAACATAAGTGTGTCCTGAACTCCAACCCTAACCCTTACCCTTACCATATGGGCCCATTCATTTTAATGAATCTCATAGGCTATAATGGAGAATGGAAAAACATCCAAAATTTTTCCACATCAAGAGTGTAGCATTCAGTGAGATATTAAAAATACATCTTACCCAACCCTAAACCCTACCCCAATATTCACCCAAACATAAGTGTGTCCTGAACTGTAACCCTAACCCTAACCCTTTACCATATGGGCCCATTCATTATAATGAATCTCATAGGCTATAATGGAGAATGTAAAAACATCCACATTTTTTTCCCATCAAGCGTGTACCATTCAGTGTGATATTAAAAAAACATCTTACCCAACCCTAAACCCTACACCAATATTCACCCAAACATAAGTGTGTCGTGAACTCTAACTCTAACCCTAACCCTAACCCTTACCATATGGGCCCATTCATTTTAATGAATCTCATAGGCTATAATGGAGAATGGAAAAACATCCAAAATTTTTCCACATCAAGCGTGTACCATTCAGTGTGATATTAAAAATACATCTTACCCAACCCTAAACCCAACCCCAATATTCACCCAAACATAAGTGCGTCCTGAACTCTAACCCTAACCCTAACCCTTACCATATGGGCCCATTCATTTTAATGAATCTCATAGGCTATTACGGAGAATGGAAAAACATCCAAAATTTTTCCACATCAAGAGTGTACCATTCAGTGAGATATTAAAAATACATCTTACCAACCCTAAACCCAACCCCAATATTCACCCAAACATAAGTGTGTCCTGAACTCTAACCCTAACCCTTACCATATGGGCCCATTCATTCTAATGAATCTCATAGGCTATAATGGAGAATGTAAAAACATCCAAATTTTTTTCCCATCAAGCGTGTACCATTCAGTGTGATATTAAAAATACATCTTACCCAACCCTAAACCCAACCCCAATATTCACCCAAACATAAGTGTGTCCTGAACTCTAACCCTAACCCTAACCCTTACCATATGGGCCCATTCATTTTAATGAATCTCATAGGCTATTATGGAGAATGGAAAAACATCCAAAATTTTTCCACATCAAGAGTGCACCATTCAGTGAGATATTAAAAATACATCTTACCCAACCCTAAACCCAACCCCAATATTCACCCAAACATAAGTGTGTCCTGAACTCTAACCCTAACCCTAACCCTTACCATATGGGCCCATTCATTCTAATGAATCTCATAGGCTATAATGGAGAATGTAAAAACATCCAAATTTTTTTCCCATCAAGCGTGTACCATTCAGTGTGATATTAAAAATACATCTTACCCAACCCTAAACCCACCCCAATATTCACCCAAACATAAGTGTGTCCTGAACTCTAACCCTAACCCTTACCATATGGGCCCATTCATTCTAATGAATCTCATAGGCTATAATGGAGAATGTAAAAACATCCAAATTTTTTTCCCATCAAGCGTGTACCATTCAGTGTGATATTAAAAATACATCTTACCCAACCCTAAACCCAACCCCAATATTCACCCAAACATAAGTGTGTCCTGAACTCTAACCCTAACCCTAACCCTTACCATATGGGCCCATTCATTTTAATGAATCTCATAGGCTATTATGGAGAATGGAAAAACATCCAAAATTTTTCCACATCAAGAGTGCACCATTCAGTGAGATATTAAAAATACATCTTACCCAACCCTAAACCCAACCCCAATATTCACCCAAACACAAGTGTGTCCTGAACTCTAACCCTAACCCTTACCATATGGGCCCATTCATTCTAATGAATCTCATAGGCTATAATGGAGAATGTAAAAACATCCAAATTTTTTTCCCATCAAGCGTGTACCATTCAGTGTGATATTAAAAATACATCTTACCCAACCCTAAACCCAACCCCAATATTCACCCAAACATAAGTGTGTCCTGAACTCTAACCCTAACCCTAACCCTTACCATATGGGCCCATTCATTTTAATGAATCTCATAGGCTATAATGGAGAATGGAAAAACATCCAAAATTTTTCCACATCAAGCGTGTACCATTCAGTGTGATATTAAAAATACATCTTACCCAACCCTAAACCCAACCCCAATATTCACCCAAACATAAGTGTGTCCTGAACTCTAACCCTAACCCTAAACCTTACCATATGGGCGCATTCATTTTAATGAATCTCATAGGCTATTATGGAGAATGGAAAAACATCCAAAATTTTTCCACATCAAGAGTGCACCATTCAGTGAGATATTAAAAATACATCTTACCCAACCCTAAACCCAACCCCAATATTCACCCAAACATAAGTGTGTCCTGAACTCTAACCCTAACCCTAACCCTTACCATATGGGCCCATTCATTTTAATGAATCTCATAGGCTATAATGGAGAATGGAAAAACATCCAAAATTTTTCCACATCAAGCGTGTACCATTCAGTGTGATATTAACAATACATCTTACCCAACCCTAAACCCAACCCCAATATTCACCCAAACATAAGTGTGTCCTGAACTCTAACCCTAACCCTAACCCTTACCATATGGGCGCATTCATTTTAATGAATCTCATAGGCTATTATGGAGAATGGAAAAACATCCAAAATTTTTCCACATCAAGAGTGCACCATTCAGTGAGATATTAAAAATACATCTTACCCAACCCTAAACCCAACCCCAATATTCACCCAAACATAAGTGTGTCCTGAACTCTAACCCTAACCCTTACCATATGGGCCCACTCATTTTAATGAATCTCATAGGCTATAATGGAGAATGTAAAAACATCCACATTTTTTTCCCATCAAGCGTGTACCATTCAGTGTGATATTAAAAAAACATCTTACCCAACCCTAAACCCTACACCAATATTCACCCAAACATAAGTGTGTCGTGAACTCTAACTCTAACCCTAACCCTAACCCTTACCATATGGGCCCATTCATTTTAATGAATCTCATAGGCTATTATGGAGAATGGAAAAACATCCAAAATTTTTCCACATCAAGAGTGTACCATTCAGTGAGATATTAAAAATACATCTTACCCAACCCTAAACCCAACCCCAATATTCACCCAAACATAAGTGTGTCCTGAACTCTAACCCTAACCCTTACCATATGGACCCATTCATTCTAATGAAAATCATAGGCTATAATGGAGAATGTAAAAACATCCAAATTTTTTTCCCATCAAGCGTGTACCATTCAGTGTGATATTAAAAATACATCTTACCCAACCCTAAACCCAACCCCAATATTCACCCAAACATAAGTGTGTCCTGAACTCTAACCCTAACCCTAACCCTTACCATATGGGCCCATTCATTTTAATGAATCTCATAGGCTATAATGGAGAATGGAAAAACATCCAAAATTTTTCCACATCAAGCGTGTACCATTCAGTGTGATATTAAAAATACATCTTACCCAACCCTAAACCCAACCCCAATATTCACCCAAACATAAGTGTGTCCTGAACTCTAACCCTAACCCTAAACCTTACCATATGGGCGCATTCATTTTAATGAATCTCATAGGCTATTATGGAGAATGGAAAAACATCCAAAATTTTTCCACATCAAGAGTGCACCATTCAGTGAGATATTAAAAATACATCTTACCCAACCCTAAACCCAACCCCAATATTCACCCAAACATAAGTGTGTCCTGAACTCTAACCCTAACCCTTACCATATGGGCCCATTCATTCTAATGAATCTCATAGGCTATAATGGAGAATGTAAAAACATCCAAATTTTTTTCCCATCAAGCGTGTACCATTCAGTGTGATATTAAAAATACATCTTACCCAACCCTAAACCCAACCCCAATATTCACCCAAACATAAGTGTGTCCTGAACTCTAACCCTAACCCTAACCCTTACCATATGGGCCCATTCATTTTAATGAATCTCATAGGCTATAATGGAGAATGGAAAAACATCCAAAATTTTTCCACATCAAGCGTGTACCATTCAGTGTGATATTAAAAATACATCTTACCCAACCCTAAACCCAACCCCAATATTCACCCAAACATAAGTGTGTCCTGAACTCTAACCCTAACCCTAAACCTTACCATATGGGCGCATTCATTTTAATGAATCTCATAGGCTATTATGGAGAATGGAAAAACATCCAAAATTTTTCCACATCAAGAGTGCACCATTCAGTGAGATATTAAAAATACATCTTACCCAACCCTAAACCCAACCCCAATATTCACCCAAACATAAGTGTGTCCTGAACTCTAACCCTAACCCTAACCCTTACCATATGGGCCCATTCATTTTAATGAATCTCATAGGCTATAATGGAGAATGGAAAAACATCCAAAATTTTTCCACATCAAGCGTGTACCATTCAGTGTGATATTAACAATACATCTTACCCAACCCTAAACCCAACCCCAATATTCACCCAAACATAAGTGTGTCCTGAACTCTAACCCTAACCCTAACCCTTACCATATGGGCGCATTCATTTTAATGAATCTCATAGGCTATTATGGAGAATGGAAAAACATCCAAAATTTTTCCACATCAAGAGTGCACCATTCAGTGAGATATTAAAAATACATCTTACCCAACCCTAAACCCAACCCCAATATTCACCCAAACATAAGTGTGTCCTGAACTCTAACCCTAACCCTTACCATATGGGCCCACTCATTTTAATGAATCTCCTAGGCTATAATGGAGAATGTAAAAACATCCACATTTTTTTCCCATCAAGCGTGTACCATTCAGTGTGATATTAAAAAAACATCTTACCCAACCCTAAACCCTACACCAATATTCACCCAAACATAAGTGTGTCGTGAACTCTAACTCTAACCCTAACCCTAACCCTTACCATATGGGCCCATTCATTTTAATGAATCTCATAGGCTATTATGGAGAATGGAAAAACATCCAAAATTTTTCCACATCAAGAGTGTACCATTCAGTGAGATATTAAAAATACATCTTACCCAACCCTAAACCCAACCCCAATATTCACCCAAACATAAGTGTGTCCTGAACTCTAACCCTAACCCTTACCATATGGACCCATTCATTCTAATGAAAATCATAGGCTATAATGGAGAATGTAAAAACATCCAAATTTTTTTCCCATCAAGCGTGTACCATTCAGTGTGATATTAAAAATACATCTTACCCAACCCTAAACCCAACCCCAATATTCACCCAAACATAAGTGTGTCCTGAACTCTAACCCTAACCCTAACCCTTACCATATGGGCCCATTCATTTTAATGAATCTCATAGGCTATAATGGAGAATGGAAAAACATCCAAAATTTTTCCACATCAAGCGTGTACCATTCAGTGTGATATTAAAAATACATCTTACCCAACCCTAAACCCAACCCCAATATTCACCCAAACATAAGTGTGTCCTGAACTCTAACCCTAACCCTAACCCTTACCATATGGGCCCATTCATTTTAATGAATCTCATAGGCTATTATGGAGAATGGAAAAACATCCAAAATTTTTCCACATCAAGAGTGCACCATTCAGTGAGATATTAAAAATACATCTTACCCAACCCTAAACCCAAACCCAATATTCACCCAAACATAAGTGTGTCCTGAACTCTAACCCTAACCCTTACCATATGGGCCCATTCATTCTAATGAATCTCATAGGCTATAATGGAGAATGTAAAAACATCCAAATTTTTTTCCCATCAAGCGTGTACCATTCAGTGTGATATTAAAAATACATCTTACCCAACCCTAAACCCAACCCCAATATTCACCCAAACATAAGTGTGTCCTGAACTCTAACCCTAACCCTAACCCTTACCATATGGGCCCATTCATTTTAATGAATCTCATAGGCTATAATGGAGAATGGAAAAACATCCAAAATTTTTCCACATCAAGCGTGTACCATTCAGTGTGATATTAAAAATACATCTTACCCAACCCTAAACCCAACCCCAATATTCACCCAAACATAAGTGTGTCCTGAACTCTAACCCTAACCCTAAACCTTACCATATGGGCGCATTCATTTTAATGAATCTCATAGGCTATTATGGAGAATGGAAAAACATCCAAAATTTTTCCACATCAAGAGTGCACCATTCAGTGAGATATTAAAAATACATCTTACCCAACCCTAAACCCAACCCCAATATTCACCCAAACATAAGTGTGTCCTGAACTCTAACCCTAACCCTAACCCTTACCATATGGGCCCATTCATTTTAATGAATCTCATAGGCTATAATGGAGAATGGAAAAACATCCAAAATTTTTCCACATCAAGCGTGTACCATTCAGTGTGATATTAACAATACATCTTACCCAACCCTAAACCCAACCCCAATATTCACCCAAACATAAGTGTGTCCTGAACTCTAACCCTAACCCTAACCCTTACCATATGGGCGCATTCATTTTAATGAATCTCATAGGCTATTATGGAGAATGGAAAAACATCCAAAATTTTTCCACATCAAGAGTGCACCATTCAGTGAGATATTAAAAATACATCTTACCCAACCCTAAACCCAACCCCAATATTCACCCAAACATAAGTGTGTCCTGAACTCTAACCCTAACCCTTACCATATGGGCCCACTCATTTTAATGAATCTCATAGGTTATAATGGAGAATGTAAAAACATCCACATTTTTTTCCCATCAAGCGTGTACCATTCAGTGTGATATTAAAAAAACATCTTACCCAACCCTAAACCCTACACCAATATTCACCCAAACATAAGTGTGTCGTGAACTCTAACTCTAACCCTAACCCTAACCCTTACCATATGGGCCCATTCATTTTAATGAATCTCATAGGCTATTATGGAGAATGGAAAAACATCCAAAATTTTTCCACATCAAGAGTGTACCATTCAGTGAGATATTAAAAATACATCTTACCCAACCCTAAACCCAACCCCAATATTCACCCAAACATAAGTGTGTCCTGAACTCTAACCCTAACCCTTACCATATGGACCCATTCATTCTAATGAAAATCATAGGCTATAATGGAGAATGTAAAAACATCCAAATTTTTTTCCCATCAAGCGTGTACCATTCAGTGTGATATTAAAAATACATCTTACCCAACCCTAAACCCAACCCCAATATTCACCCAAACATAAGTGTGTCCTGAACTCTAACCCTAACCCTAACCCTTACCATATGGGCCCATTCATTTTAATGAATCTCATAGGCTATAATGGAGAATGGAAAAACATCCAAAATTTTTCCACATCAAGCGTGTACCATTCAGTGTGATATTAAAAATACATCTTACCCAACCCTAAACCCAACCCCAATATTCACCCAAACATAAGTGTGTCCTGAACTCTAACCCTAACCCTAACCCTTACCATATGGGCCCATTCATTTTAATGAATCTCATAGGCTATAATGGAGAATGGAAAAACATCCAAAATTTTTCCACATCAAGAGTGTACCATTCAGTGAGATATTAAAAATACATCTTACCCAACCCTAAACCCAACCCCAATATTCACCCAAACATAAGTGTGTCCTGAACTCTAACCCTCACCCTAACCCTTACCATATGGGCGCATTCATTCTAATGAATCTCATAGGCTATAATGGAGAATGTAAAAACATCCAAATTTTTTTCCCATCAAGCGTATACCATTCAGTGTGATATTAAAAATACATCTTACCCAACCCTAAACCCAACCCCAATATTCACCCAAACATAAGTGTGTCCTGAACTCTAACCCTAACCCTAACCCTTACCATATGGGCCCATTCATTCTAATGAATCTCATAGGCTATAATGGAGAATGGAAAAACATCCAAAAATTTTCCCCATCAAGCTTGCAGCATTCCGTGTGATATTAAAAATACATCTTACCCAACCCTAAACCCAACCCCAATATTCACCCAAACATAAGTGTGTCCTGAACTCTAACCCTAACCCTAACCCTTACCATATGGGCCCATTCATTCTAATGAACCTCATAGGCTATAATGGAGAATGTAAAAACATCCAAAAATTTTTCCCATCAAGCGTGTACCATTCAGTGTGATATTAAAAATACATCTTACCCAACCCTAAACCCAACCCCAATATTCACCCAAACATAAGTGTGTCCTGAACTCTAACCCTAACCCTAACCCTTACCATATGGGCCCATTCATTTTAATGAATCTCTTAGGCTATAATGGAGAATGGAAAAACATCCAAAAATTTTCCACATCAAGAGTGCACCATTCAGTGAGATATTAAAAATACATCTTACCCAACCCTAAACCCAACCCCAATATTCACCCAAACATAAGTGTGTCCTGAACTCTAACCCTAACCCTAACCCTTACCATATGGGCCCATTCATTCTAATGAACCTCATAGGCTATAATGGAGAATGGAAAAACATCCAAAAAATTTTCCCATCAAGCGTATACCATTCAGTGTGATATTAAAAATACATCTTACCCAACCCTAAACCCAACCCCAATATTCACCCAAACATAAGTGTGTCCTGAACTCTAACCCTAACCCTAACCATTACCATATGGGCCCATTCATTTTAATGAATCTCATAAGCTATAATGGAGAATGGAAAAACATCCAAAAAATTTTCCCATCAAGCGTATAACATTCAGTGTGATATTAAAAATACATCTTACCCAACCCTAAACCCAACCCCAATATTCACCCAAACATAAGTGTGTCCTGAACTCTAACCCTAACCCTAACCCTTACCATATGGGCCCATTCATTTTAATGAATCGCATAGGCTATAATGGAGAATGGACAAACATCCAAAATTTTTCCATATCAAGAGTGTACCATTCAGTGAGATATTAAAAATACATCTTTCCCAACACTAAACCCAACCCCAATATTCACCCAAACATAAGTGTGTCCTGAACTCTAACCCTAACCCTTACCATATGGGCGCATTCATTTTAATGAATCTCATAGGCTATAATGGAAAATGGAAAAACATCCAAAATTTTTCCACATCAAGATTGTACCATTCAGTGAGATATTAAAAATACATCTTACCCAACCCTAAACCCAACCCCAATATTCACCCAAACATAAGTGTGTCCTGAACTCTAACCCTAACCCTAACCCTTACCATATGGGCCCATTCATTCTAATGAATCTCATAGGCTATAATGGAGAATGTAAAAACATCCAAAAATTTTCCCCATCAAGCTTGTAGCATTCAGTGTGATATTAAAAATACATCTTACCCAACCCAACCCCAATATTCACCCAAACATAAGTGTGTCCTGAACTCTAACCCTAACCCTTACCATATGGGCCCATTCATTTTAATGAATCTCATAGGCTATAATGGAGAATGCAAAAACATCCAAAAAATTTTCCCATCAAACGTGTACCATTCAGTGTGATATTAAAAATACATCTTACCCAACCCTAAACCCAACCCCAATATTCACCCAAACATAAGTGTGTCCTGAACTCTAATCCTAACCCTAACCCTTACCCTATGGGCCCATTCATTTTAATGAATCTCATAGGCTATAATGGAGAATGGAAAAACATCCAAAAAATTTTCCCATCAAGCGTATACCATTCAGTGTGATATTAAAAATACATCTTACCCAACCCTAAACCCAACCCCAATATTCACCCAAACATAAGTGTGTCCTGTACTCTAACCCTAACCCTAACCCTTACCATATGGGCCCATTCATTTTAATGAATCTCATAGGATATAATGGAGAATGGAAAAACATCCAAAATTTTTCCACATCAAGAGTGTACCATTCAGTGAGATATTAAAAATACATCTTACCCAACCCTAAACCCAACCCCAATATTCACCCAAACATAAGTGTGTCCTGAACTCTAACCCTAACCCTAACCCTTACCATATGGGCCCATTCATTCTAATGAATCTCATAGACTATAATGGAGAATGGAAAAACATCCAAAAATTTTCCCCATCAAGCTTGTAGCATTCAGTGTGATATTAAAAATACATCTTACCCAACCCTAAACCCAACCCCAATATTCACCCAAACATAAGTGTGTCCTGAACTCTAACCATAACCCTTACCATATGGGCCCATTCATTGTAATGAATCTCATAGGCTATAATGGAGAATGGAAAAACATCCAAAAAATTTTCCCATCAAGCGTATACCATTCAGTGTGATATTAAAAATACATCTTACCCAACCCTAAACCCAACCCCAATATTCACCCAAACATAAGTGTGTCCTGAACTCTAACCCTAACCCTAACCCTTACCATATGGGCCCATGCATTTTAATGAATCTCATAGGCTATAATGGAGAATGGAAAAACATCCAAAATTTTTCCACATCAAGAGTGTACCATTCAGTGAGATATTAAAAATACATCTTACCCAACCCTAAACCCAACCCCAATATTTACCCAAACATAAGTGTGTCCTGAACTCTAACCCTAACCCTAACCCTTACCATATGGGCCCATTCATTTTAATGAATCTCATAGGCTATAATGGAGAATGGAAAAACATCCAAAATTTTTCCACATCAAGAGTGTACCATTCAGTGAGATATTAAAAATACATCTTACCCAACCCTAAACCCAACCCCAATATTCACCCAAACATAAGTGTGTCCTGAACTCTAACCCTCTCCCTAACCCTTACCATATGGGCGCATTCATTCTAATGAATCTCATAGGCTATAATGGAGAATGTAAAAACATCCAAATTTTTTTCCCATCAAGCGTATACCATTCAGTGTGATATTAAAAATACATCTTACCCAACCCTAAACCCAACCCCAATATTCACCCAAACATAAGTGTGTCCTGAACTCTAACCCTAACCCTAACCATTACCATATGGGCCCATTCATTTTAATGAATCTCATAAGCTATCATGGAGAATGGAAAAACATCCAAAAATTTTTCCCATCAAGCGTATAACATTCAGTGTGATATTAAAAATACATCTTACCCAACCCTAAACCCAACCCCAATATTCACCCAAACATAAGTGTGTCCTGAACTCTAACCCTAACCCGAACCCTTACCATATGGGCCCATTCATTTTAATGAATCGCATAGGCTATAATGGAGAATGGAAAAACATCCAAAATTTTTCCACATCAAGATTGTACCATTCAGTGAGATATTAAAAATACATCTTACCCAACCCTAAACCCAACCCCAATATTCACCCAAACATAAGTGTGTCCTGAACTCTAACCCTAACCCTAACCCTTACCATATGGGCCCATTCATTCTAATGAATCTCATAGGCTATAATGGAGAATGTAAAAACATCCAAAAATTTTCCCCATCAAGCTTGTAGCATTCAGTGTGATATTAAAAATACATCTTACCCAACCCTAAACCCAACCCCAATATTCACCCAAACATAAGTGTGTCCTGAACTCTAACCCTAACCCTTACCATATGGGCCCATTCATTTTAATGAATCTCATAGGCTATAATGGAGAATGCAAAAACATCCAAAAAATTTTCCCATCAAACGTGTACCATTCAGTGTGATATTAAAAATACATCTTACCCAACCCTAAACCCAACCCCAATATTCACCCAAACATAAGTGTGTCCTGAACTCTAATCCTAACCCTAACCCTTACCCTATGGGCCCATTCATTTTAATGAATCTCATAGGCTATAATGGAGAATGGAAAAACATCCAAAAAATTTTCCCATCAAGCGTATACCATTCAGTGTGATATTAAAAATACATCTTACCCAACCCTAAACCCAACCCCAATATTCACCCAAACATAAGTGTGTCCTGAACTCTAACCCTAACCCTAACCCTTACCATATGGGCCCATTCATTTTAATGAATCTCATAGGATATAATGGAGAATGGAAAAACATCCAAAATTTTTCCACATCAAGAGTGTACCATTCAGTGAGATATTAAAAATACATCTTACCCAACCCTAAACCCAACCCCAATATTCACCCAAACATAAGTGTGTCCTGAACTCTAACCCTAACCCTAACCCTTACCATATGGGCCCATTCATTCTAATGAATCTCATAGACTATAATGGAGAATGGAAAAACATCCAAAAATTTTCCCCATCAAGCTTGTAGCATTCAGTGTGATATTAAAAATACATCTTACCCAACCCTAAACCCAACCCCAATATTCACCCAAACATAAGTGTGTCCTGAACTCTAACCCTAACCCTTACCATATGGGCCCATTCATTGTAATGAATCTCATAGGCTATAATGGAGAATGGAAAAACATCCAAAAAATTTTCCCATCAAGCGTATACCATTCAGTGTGATATTAAAAATACATCTTACCCAACCCTAAACCCAACCCCAATATTCACCCAAACATAAGTGTGTCCTGAACTCTAACCCTAACCCTAACCCTTACCATATGGGCCCATGCATTTTAATGAATCTCATAGGCTATAATGGAGAATGGAAAAACATCCAAAATTTTTCCACATCAAGAGTGTACCATTCAGTGAGATATTAAAAATACATCTTACCCAACCCTAAACCCAACCCCAATATTCACCCAAACATAAGTGTGTCCTGAACTCTAACCCTAACCCTAACCCTTACCATATGGGCCCATTCATTTTAATGAATCTCATAGGCTATAATGGAGAATGGAAAAACATCCAAAATTTTTCCACATCAAGAGTGTACCATTCAGTGAGATATTAAAAATACATCTTACCCAACCCTAAACCCAACCCCAATATTCACCCAAACATAAGTGTGTCCTGAACTCTAACCCTCTCCCTAACCCTTACCATATGGGCGCATTCATTCTAATGAATCTCATAGGCTATAATGGAGAATGTAAAAACATCCAAATTTTTTTCCCATCAAGCGTATACCATTCAGTGTGATATTAAAAATACATCTTACCCAACCCTAAACCCAACCCCAATATTCACCCAAACATAAGTGTGTCCTGAACTCTAACCCTAACCCTAACCATTACCATATGGGCCCATTCATTTTAATGAATCTCATAAGCTATCATGGAGAATGGAAAAACATCCAAAAATTTTTCCCATCAAGCGTATAACATTCAGTGTGATATTAAAAATACATCTTACCCAACCCTAAACCCAACCCCAATATTCACCCAAACATAAGTGTGTCCTGAACTCTAACCCTAACCCTAACCCTTACCATATGGGCCCATTCATTTTAATGAATCGCATAGGCTATAATGGAGAATGGAAAAACATCCAAAATTTTTCCACATCAAGAGTGCACCATTCAGTGAGATATTAAAAATACATCTTACCCAACCCTAAACCCAACCCCAATATTCACCCAAACATAAGTGTGTCCTGAACTCTAACCCTAACCCTAACCCTTACCATATGGGCCCATTCATTCTAATGAACCTCATAGGCTATAATGGAGAATGGAAAAACATCCAAAAAATTTTCCCATCAAGCGTATACCATTCAGTGTGATATTAAAAATACATCTTACCCAACCCTAAACCCAACCCCAATATTCACCCAAACATAAGTGTGTCCTGAACTCTAACCCTAACCCTAACCATTACCATATGGGCCCATTCATTTTAATGAATCTCATAAGCTATAATGGAGAATGGAAAAACATCCAAAAAATTTTCCCATCAAGCGTATAACATTCAGTGTGATATTAAAAATACATCTTACCCAACCCTAAACCCAACCCCAATATTCACCCAAACATAAGTGTGTCCTGAACTCTAACCCTAACCCTAACCCTTACCATATGGGCCCATTCATTTTAATGAATCGCATAGGCTATAATGGAGAATGGACAAACATCCAAAATTTTTCCATATCAAGAGTGTACCATTCAGTGAGATATTAAAAATACATCTTTCCCAACACTAAACCCAACCCCAATATTCACCCAAACATAAGTGTGTCCTGAACTCTAACCCTAACCCTAACCCTTACCATATGGGCCCATTCATTTTAATGAATCTCATAGGATATAATGGAGAATGGAAAAACATCCAAAATTTTTCCACATCAAGAGTGTACCATTCAGTGAGATATTAAAAATACATCTTACCCAACCCTAAACCCAACCCCAATATTCACCCAAACATAAGTGTGTCCTGAACTCTAACCCTAACCCTAACCCTTACCATATGGGCCCATTCATTCTAATGAATCTCATAGACTATAATGGAGAATGGAAAAACATCCAAAAATTTTCCCCATCAAGCTTGTAGCATTCAGTGTGATATTAAAAATACATCTTACCCAACCCTAAACCCAACCCCAATATTCACCCAAACATAAGTGTGTCCTGAACTCTAACCCTAACCCTTACCATATGGGCCCATTCATTGTAATGAATCTCATAGGCTATAATGGAGAATGGAAAAACATCCAAAAAATTTTCCCATCAAGCGTATACCATTCAGTGTGATATTAAAAATACATCTTACCCAACCCTAATCCAACCCCAATATTCACCCAAACATAAGTGTGTCCTGAACTCTAACCCTAACCCTAACCCTTACCATATGGGCCCATGCATTTTAATGAATCTCATAGGCTATAATGGAGAATGGAAAAACATCCAAAATTTTTCCACATCAAGAGTGTACCATTCAGTGAGATATTAAAAATACATCTTACCCAACCCTAAACCCAACCCCAATATTCACCCAAACATAAGTGTGTCCTGAACTCTAACCCTAACCCTAACCCTTACCATATGGGCCCATTCATTTTAATGAATCTCATAGGCTATAATGGAGAATGGAAAAACATCCAAAATTTTTCCACATCAAGAGTGTACCATTCAGTGAGATATTAAAAATACATCTTACCCAACCCTAAACCCAACCCCAATATTCACCCAAACATAAGTGTGTCCTGAACTCTAACCCTCTCCCTAACCCTTACCATATGGGCGCATTCATTCTAATGAATCTCATAGGCTATAATGGAGAATGTAAAAACATCCAAATTTTTTTCCCATCAAGCGTATACCATTCAGTGTGATATTAAAAATACATCTTACCCAACCCTAAACCCAACCCCAATATTCACCCAAACATAAGTGTGTCCTGAACTCTAACCCTAACCCTAACCATTACCATATGGGCCCATTCATTTTAATGAATCTCATAAGCTATCATGGAGAATGCAAAAACATCCAAAAATTTTTCCCATCAAGCGTATAACATTCAGTGAGATATTAAAAATACATCTTACCCAACCCTAAACCCAACCCCAATATTCACCCAAACATAAGTGTGTCCTGAACTCTAACCCTAACCCTAACCCTTACCATATGGGCCCATTCATTTTAATGAATCGCATAGGCTATAATGGAGAATGGAAAAACATCCAAAATTTTTCCACATCAAGAGTGCACCATTCAGTGAGATATTAAAAATACATCTTACCCAACCCTAAACCCAACCCCAATATTCACCCAAACATAAGTGTGTCCTGAACTCTAACCCTAATCCTAACCCTTACCATATGGGCCCATTCATTCTAATGAACCTCATAGGCTATAATGGAGAATGGAAAAACATCCAAAAAATTTTCCCATCAAGCGTATACCATTCAGTGTGATATTAAAAATACATCTTACCCAACCCTAAACCCAACCCCAATATTCACCCAAACATAAGTGTGTCCTGAACTCTAACCCTAACCCTAACCATTACCATATGGGCCCATTCATTTTAATGAATCTCATAAGCTATAATGGAGAATGGAAAAACATCCAAAAAATTTTCCCATCAAGCGTATAACATTCAGTGTGATATTAAAAATACATCTTACCCAACCCTAAACCCAACCCCAATATTCACCCAAACATAAGTGTGTCCTGAACTCTAACCCTAACCCTAACCCTTACCATATGGGCCCATTCATTTTAATGAATCGCATAGGCTATAATGGAGAATGGACAAACATCCAAAATTTTTCCATATCAAGAGTGTACCATTCAGTGAGATATTAAAAATACATCTTTCCCAACACTAAACCCAACCCCAATATTCACCCAAACATAAGTGTGTCCTGAACTCTAACCCTAACCCTAACCCTTACCATATGGGCGCATTCATTTTAATGAATCTCATAGGCTATAATGGAAAATGGAAAAACATCCAAAATTTTTCCACATCAAGATTGTACCATTCAGTGAGATATTAAATATACATCTTACCCAACCCTAAACCCAACCCCAATATTCACCCAAACATAAGTGTGTCCTGAACTCTAACCCTAACCCTAACCCTTACCATATGGGCCCATTCATTCTAATGAATCTCATAGGCTATAATGGAGAATGTAAAAACATCCAAAAATTTTCCCCATCAAGCTTGTAGCATTCAGTGTGATATTAAAAATACATCTTACCCAACCCTAAACCCAACCCCAATATTCACCCAAACATAAGTGTGTCCTGAACTCTAATCCTAACCCTAACCCTTACCCTATGGGCCCATTCATTTTAATGAATCTCATAGGCTATAATGGAGAATGGAAAAACATCCAAAAAATTTTCCCATCAAGCGTATACCATTCAGTGTGATATTAAAAATACATCTTACCCAACCCTAAACCCAACCCCAATATTCACCCAAACATAAGTGTGTCCTGAACTCTAACCCTAACCCTAACCCTTACCATATGGGCCCATTCATTTTAATGAATCTCATAGGATATAATGGAGAATGGAAAAACATCCAAAATTTTTCCACATCAAGAGTGTACCATTCAGTGAGATATTAAAAATACATCTTACCCAACCCTAAACCCAACCCCAATATTCACCCAAACATAAGTGTGTCCTGAACTCTAACCCTAACCCTAACCCTTACCATATGGGCCCATTCATTCTAATGAATCTCATAGACTATAATGGAGAATGGAAAAACATCCAAAAATTTTCCCCATCAAGCTTGTAGCATTCAGTGTGATATTAAAAATACATCTTACCCAACCCTAAACCCAACCCCAATATTCACCCAAACATAAGTGTGTCCTGAACTCTAACCCTAACCCTTACCATATGGGCCCATTCATTGTAATGAATCTCATAGGCTATAATGGAGAATGGAAAAACATCCGAAAAATTTTCCCATCAAGCGTATACCATTCAGTGTGATATTAAAAATACATCTTACCCAACCCTAAACCCAACCCCAATATTCACCCAAACATAAGTGTGTCCTGAACTCTAACCCTAACCCTAACCCTTACCATATGGGCCCATGCATTTTAATGAATCTCATAGGCTATAATGGAGAATGGAAAAACATCCAAAATTTTTCCACATCAAGAGTGTACCATTCAGTGAGATATTAAAAATACATCTTACCCAACCCTAAACCCAACCCCAATATTCACCCAAACATAAGTGTGTCCTGAACTCTAACCCTAACCCTAACCCTTACCATATGGGCCCATTCATTTTAATGAATCGCATAGGCTATAATGGAGAATGGACAAACATCCAAAATTTTTCCATATCAAGAGTGTACCATTCAGTGAGATATTAAAAATACATCTTTCCCAACACTAAACCCAAACCCAATATTCACCCAAACATAAGTGTGTCCTGAACTCTAACCCTAACCCTAACCCTTACCATATGGGCGCATTCATTCTAATGAATCTCATAGGCTATAATGGAGAATGTAAAAACATCCAAATTTTTTTCCCATCAAGCGTATACCATTCAGTGTGATATTAAAAATACATCTTACCCAACCCTAAACCCAACCCCAATATTCACCCAAACATAAGTGTGTCCTGAACTCTAACCCTAACCCTAACCATTACCATATGGGCCCATTCATTTTAATGAATCTCATAAGCTATCATGGAGAATGGAAAAACATCCAAAAATTTTTCCCATCAAGCGTATAACATTCAGTGTGATATTAAAAATACATCTTACCCAACCCTAAACCCAACCCCAATATTCACCCAAACATAAGTGTGTCCTGAACTCTAACCCTAACCCTAACCCTTACCATATGGGCCCATTCATTTTAATGAATCGCATAGGCTATAATGGAGAATGGACAAACATCCAAAATTTTTCCATATCAAGAGTGTACCATTCAGTGAGATATTAAAAATACATCTTTCCCAACACTAAACCCAAACCCAATATTCACCCAAACATAAGTGTGTCCTGAACTCTAACCCTAACCCTAACCCTTACCATATGGGCGCATTCATTTTAATGAATCTCATAGGCTATAATGGAAAATGGAAAAACATCCAAAATTTTTCCACATCAAGAGTGTACCATTCAGTGAGATATTAAAAATACATCTTACCCAACCCTAAACCCAACCCCAATATTCACCCAAACATAAGTGTGTTCTGAACTCTAACTCTAACCCTAACCCTTACCATATGGGCCCATTCATTCTAATGAATCTCATAGGCTATAATGGAGAATGTAAAAACATCCAAATTTCTTTCCCATCAAGCGTGTACCATTCAGTGTGATATTAAAAATACATCTTACCCAACCCTAAACCCAACCCCAATATTCACCCAAACATAAGTGTGTCCTGAACTCTAACCCTAACCCTAACCCTTACCATATGGGCCCATTCATTTTAATGAATCTCATAGGCTATAATGGAGAATGGAAAAACATCCAAAAAATTTTCCCATCAAGCGTATACCATTCAGTGTGATATTAAAAATACATCTTACCCAACCCTAAACCCAACCCCAATATTCACCCAAACATAAGTGTGTCCTGAACTCTAACCCTAACCCTAACCATTACCATATGGGCCCATTCATTTTAATGAATCTCATAGGCTATAATGGAGAATGGAAAAACATCCAAAAAATTTTCCCATCAAGCGTATACCATTCAGTGTGATATTAAAAATAAATCTTACCCAACCCTAAACCCAACCCCAATATTCACCCAAACATAAGTGTGTCCTGAACTGTAACCCTAACCCTTACCATATGGGCCCATTCATTTTAATGAATCTCATAGGCTATAATGGAGAATGGAAAAACATCCAAAATTTTTCCATATCAAGAGTGTACCATTCAGTGAGATATTAAAAATACATCTTACCCAACCCCTAAACCAAACCCCAATATTCACCCAAACATAAGTGTGTCCTGAACTCTAAACCTAAACCTTACCATAAGAGCCCATTCATTTTAATGAATCTCATAAGCTATAATGGAGAATGGAAAAACATCCAAAAATTTTTCCCATCAAGCGTATAACATTCAGTGTGATATTAAAAATACATCTTACCCAACCCTAAACCCAACCCCAATATTCACCCAAACATAAGTGTGTCCTGAACTCTAACCCTAACCCTAACCCTTACCATATGGGCCCATTCATTTTAATGAATCGCATAGGCTATAATGGAGAATGGACAAACATCCAAAATTTTTCCATATCAAAAGTGTACCATTCAGTGAGATATTAAAAATACATCTTTCCCAACACTAAACCCAAACCCAATATTCACCCAAATATAAGTGTGTCCTGAACTCTAACCCTAACCCTAACCCTTACCATAAGAGCCCATTCATTTTAATGAATCTCATAAGCTATAATGGAGAATGGATAAACATCCAAAAATTTTTCCCATCAAGCGTATAACATTCAGTGTGATATTAAAAATACATCTTACCCAACCCTAAACCCAACCCCAATATTCACCCAAACATAAGTGTGTCCTGAACTCTAACCCTAACCCTAACCCTTACCATATGGGCCCATTCATTTTAATGAATCCCATAGGCTATAATGGAGAATGGAAAAACATCCAAAATTTTTCCACATCAAGAGTGTACCATTCAGTGAGATATTAAAAATACATCTTACCCAACCCTAAACCCAACCCCAATATTCACCCAAACATAAGTGTGTCCTGAACTCTAACCCTAACCCTAACCCTTACCATATGGACCCATTCATTTTTTTGAATCTTATAGGCTATGATGGAGAATGGAAAAACATCCAAAATTTTTCCACATCAAGGGTGTACCATTCAGTGAGATATTAAAAATACATCTTACCCAACCCTAAACCCAACCCCAACATTCACCCAAACATAAGTGTGTCCTGAACTCTAACCCTAACCCTAACCCTTACCATATGGGCCCATTCATTTTAATGAATCTCATAGGCTATAATGGAGAATGGAAAAACATCCAAAAAATTTTCCCATCAAGCGTATACCATTCAGTGTGATATTAAAAATACATCTTACCCAACCCTAAACCCAACCCCAATATTCACCCAAACATAAGTGTGTCCTGAACTCTAACCCTAACCCTAACCATTACCATATGGGCCCATTCATTTTAATGAATCTCATAGGCTATAATGGAGAATGGAAAAACATCCAAAAAATTTTCCCATCAAGCGTATACCATTCAGTGTGATATTAAAAATAAATCTTACCCAACCCTAAACCCAACCCCAATATTCACCCAAACATAAGTGTGTCCTGAACTGTAACCCTAACCCTAACCCTTACCATATGGGCCCATTCATTTTAATGAATCTCATAGGCTATAATGGAGAATGGAAAAACATCCAAAATTTTTCCATATCAAGAGTGTACCATTCAGTGTGATATTAAAAATACATCTTACCCAACCCTAAACCCAACCCCAATATTCACCCAAACATAAGTGTGTCCTGAACTCTAACCCTAACCCTAACCCTTACCATATGGGCCCATTCATTTTAATGAATCGCATAGGCTATAATGGAGAATGGACAAACATCCAAAATTTTTCCATATCAAAAGTGTACCATTCAGTGAGATATTAAAAATACATCTTTCCCAACACTAAACCCAAACCCAATATTCACCCAAATATAAGTGTGTCCTGAACTCTAACCCTAACCCTAACCCTTACCATAAGAGCCCATTCATTTTAATGAATCTCATAAGCTATAATGGAGAATGGATAAACATCCAAAAATTTTTCCCATCAAGCGTATAACATTCAGTGTGATATTAAAAATACATCTTACCCAACCCTAAACCCAACCCCAATATTCACCCAAACATAAGTGTGTCCTGAACTCTAACCCTAACCCTAACCCTTACCATATGGGCCCATTCATTTTAATGAATCCCATAGGCTATAATGGAGAATGGAAAAACATCCAAAATTTTTCCACATCAAGAGTGTACCATTCAGTGGATTATGTATCTGTTTCAAACCATCCCCATTGTGAAAGATGCTAAGCAATTTGATAAATGGCGAAGAAAAATTTCGGAATTTGTGTGGGCCGGGAGGAAACCTAGAATTAAAATGAAAGTCCTGATAGATGCGAAAGAGAGAGGTGGATTCCAATTACCAGATTTGAAACTGTATCATGAAGCAATTTGTTTAGTATGGTTAAAAGAATGGATAACGTTATTAAATAAAAAACTTCTAATGTTAGAAGGCCATGGAAAAAAATTCGGCTGGCATGCATATTTGTACTATGGAAAAAAGAAGATGGACGGTCTTTTCTCTCACCATTATATAAGGAGTAGCTTATTAAATGTGTGGATAAAGTACAAGAAATATGGTGATGAGAGGAGACCTTTATGGATAGTGCCGGCTGAAGTGATAAAGTTAACGGCCAAAACAGTCAAGGAAAAACAACTATCATACAACCAGTTACTAAAAATACAAAGCGGGAAAATAGAATTGAAAACTGCAGAAGAACTAAACTATAAATATGATTGGTTTCAAATGCAACAAATAAAAAGTTTGATGGAGAATGATATCAAAGCTGAAGGAATAAGGAAAGAACAAACAGAAATGGAAAGAGTTCTGCTTGGAGATAATGAGAAATTAATTTCAAAAGTGTACAAATTACTTTTACAATGGGCTACAGAAGATGAAGTAGTGAAATCTCAAATGATAAAATGGGCAATTAATGTAAATAAAGAAATAAAGATGGAATCTTGGGAATATCTGTGGAAAAATTCCATGAAACTCGCAACATGTCATAGTATTAAAGAGAACTGTTTTAAGATGATGTATAGATGGTATATGACTCCAAAAAAATTAGCAAAGATGAACAATAAGATGCCAGATAGGTGCTGGAAATGTAAAAAGCATGAAGGTTCTTTCTACCATATGTGGTGGACTTGTGAAAGAGCTAAAATGTTTTGGCAAATGATTCAACAAGAGATATCTAAGATCCTGGGATATGAATTCAATAAAGAGGCAGAGACTTTTCTGCTGGGATTACAAATGGAAAAATTTCCAAAAGAAGATAGAACATTAATATGGTACTTGCTCTCAGCTGCTAGGACATTGTATGCGCAGTTGTGGAAGCAAGAAAAAATACCAGAAAAATGGGACTGGATTATGAAAGTTATGTCATGGAGTGAAATGGACAAATTAACAAGAAAATTAAGAGACTGTGATTTAGAACTTTTTAACCAAGAGTGGAAGAAATTCAGAAGATATGTAGAGAAAGAGTGGAAAATAAAAGGACATTGGACAATTTTTGAGGATTAAGATTTTTAAGATAACAATATAACTCTTGAAGGGGGTTCTTCTTCCCTATGTTTCTTTTTTGTTTCGTTTTTTTTCTTGATAGTTAAGGGTACCTTTAATATCTGTTTTTTTTAAAGAAAATAACACTGGCGGGGGTCAAGTAATTGGGGGAGGGGTGGGAGAAAGTAAGATGTGGGGTAGAATGATGGTCTTTTTCTTAATATATATTAAGCTTTTTATAAGTTGTAGTTATAGTTCTACTACCATATGTTACTAATAAAATTGTTTATTCAGCAAGAGTGTACCATTCAGTGAGATATTAAAAATACATCTTACCCAACCCTAAACCCAACCCCAATATTCACCCAAACATAAGTGTGTCCTGAACTCTAACCCTAACCCTAACCCTTACCATATGGACCCATTCATTTTTATGAATCTTATAGGCTATGATGGAGAATGGAAAAACATCCAAAATTTTTCCACATCAAGGGTGTACCATTCAGTGAGATATTAAAAATACATCTTACACAACCCTAAACCCAACCCCAACATTCACCCAAACATAAGTGTGTCCTGAACTCTAACCCTAACCCTAACCCTTACCATATGGGCGCATTCATTTTAATGAATCTCATAGGCTATAATGGAAAATGGAAAAACATCCAAAATTTTTCCACATCAAGAGTGTACCATTCAGTGAGATATTAAAAATACATCTTACCCAACCCTAAACCCAACCCCAATATTCACCCAAACATAAGTGTGTTCTGAACTCTAACTCTAACCCTAACCCTTACCATATGGGCCCATTCATTCTAATGAATCTCATAGGCTATAATGGAGAATGTAAAAACATCCAAATTTCTTTCCCATCAAGCGTGTACCATTCAGTGTGATATTAAAAATACATCTTACCCAACCCTAAACCCAACCCCAATATTCACCCAAACATAAGTGTGTCCTGAACTCTAACCCTAACCCTAACCCTTACCATATGGGCCCATTCATTTTAATGAATCTCATAGGCTATAATGGAGAATGGAAAAACATCCAAAAAATTTTCCCATCAAGCGTATACCATTCAGTGTGATATTAAAAATACATCTTACCCAACCCTAAACCCAACCCCAATATTCACCCAAACATAAGTGTGTCCTGAACTCTAACCCTAACCCTAACCATTACCATATGGGCCCATTCATTTTAATGAATCTCATAGGCTATAATGGAGAATGGAAAAACATCCAAAAAATTTTCCCATCAAGCGTATACCATTCAGTGTGATATTAAAAATAAATCTTACCCAACCCTAAACCCAACCCCAATATTCACCCAAACATAAGTGTGTCCTGAACTGTAACCCTAACCCTAACCCTTACCATATGGGCCCATTCATTTTAATGAATCTCATAGGCTATAATGGAGAATGGAAAAACATCCAAAATTTTTCCATATCATGAGTGTACCATTCAGTGAGATATTAAAAATACATCTTACCCAACCCCTAAACCAAACCCCAATATTCACCCAAACATAAGTGTGTCCTGAACTCTAAACCTAACCCTTACCATAAGAGCCCATTCATTATAATGAATCTCATAAGCTATAATGGAGAATGGAAAAACATCCAAAAAATTTTCCCATCAAGCGTATAACATTCAGTGTGATATTAAAAATACATCTTACCCAACCCTAAACCCAACCCCAATATTCACCCAAACATAAGTGTGTCCTGAACTCTAACCCTAACCCTAACCCTTACCATATGGGCCCATTCATTTTAATGAATCGCATAGGCTATAATGGAGAATGGACAAACATCCAAAATTTTTCCATATCAAGAGTGTACCATTCAGTGAGATATTAAAAATACATCTTTCCCAACACTAAACCCAAACCCAATATTCACCCAAATATAAGTGTGTCCTGAACTCTAACCCTAACCCTAACCCTTACCATAAGAGCCCATTCATTTTAATGAATCTCATAAGCTATAATGGAGAATGGATAAACATCCAAAAATTTTTCCCATCAAGCGTATAACATTCAGTGTGATATTAAAAATACATCTTACCCAACCCTAAACCCAACCCCAATATTCACCCAAACATAAGTGTGTCCTGAACTCTAACCCTAACCCTAACCCTTACCATATGGGCCCATTCATTTTAATGAATCCCATAGGCTATAATGGAGAATGGAAAAACATCCAAAATTTTTCCACATCAAGAGTGTACCATTCAGTGAGATATTAAAAATACATCTTACCCAACCCTAAACCCAACCCCAATATTCACCCAAACATAAGTGTGTCCTGAACTCTAACCCTAACCCTAACCCTTACCATATGGACCCATTCATTTTTATGAATCTTATAGGCTATGATGGAGAATGGAAAAACATCCAAAATTTTTCCACATCAAGGGTGTACCATTCAGTGAGATATTAAAAATACATCTTACCCAACCCTAAACCCAACCCCAACATTCACCCAAACATAAGTGTGTCCTGAACTCTAACCCTAACCCTAACCTTTACCATATGGGCGCATTCATTTTAATGAATCTCATAGGCTATAATGGAAAATGGAAAAACATCCAAAATTTTTCCACATCAAGAGTGTACCATTCAGTGAGATATTAAAAATACATCTTACCCAACCCTAAACCCAACCCCAATATTCACCCAAACATAAGTGTGTCCTGAACTCTAACTCTAACCCTAACCCTTACCATATGGGCCCATTCATTCTAATGAATCTCATAGGCTATAATGGAGAAAGTAAAAACATCCAAATTTCTTTCCCATCAAGCGTGTACCATTCAGTGTGATATTAAAAATACATCTTACCCAACCCTAAACCCAACCCCAATATTCACCCAAACATAAGTGTGTCCTGAACTCTAACCCTAACCCTAACCATTACCATATGGGCCCATTCATTTTAATGAATCTCATAGGCTATAATGGAGAATGGAAAAACATCCAAAATTTTTCCATATCAAGAGTGTACCATTCAGTGAGATATTAAAAATACATCTTACCCAACCCCTAAACCAAACCCCAATATTCACCCAAACATAAGTGTGTCCTGAACTCTAACCCTAACCCTAACCCTTACCATATGGGCCCATTCATTTTAATGAATCTCATAGGCTATAATGGAGAATGGAAAAACATCCAAAATTTTTCCATATCAAGAGTGTACCATTCAGTGAGATATTAAAAATACATCTTACCCAACCCTAAACCCAACCCAATATTCACCCAAACATAAGTGTGTCCTGAACTCTAACCCTAACCCTAACCCTTACCATAAGAGCCCATTCATTTTAATGAATCTCATAAGCTATAATGGAGAATGGAAAAACATCCAAAAAATTTTCCCATCAAGCGTATACCATTCAGTGTGATATTAAAAATACATCTTACCCAACCCTAAACCCAACCCCAATATTCACCCAAACATAAGTGTGTCCTGAACTCTAATCATAACCCTAACCCTTACCATATGGGCCCATTCATTTTAATGAATCTCATAGGCTATAATGGAGAATGGACAAACATCCAAAATTTTTCCACATCAAGAGTGTACCATTCAGTGAGATATTAAAAATACATCTTACCCAACCCTAAACCCAACCCAATATTCACCCAAACATAAGTGTGTTCTGAACTCTAACTCTAACCCTAACCCTTACCATATGGGCCCATTCATTCTAATGAATCTCATAGGCTATAATGGGGAATGTAAAAACATCCAAAAAATTTTCCATATCAAGAGTGTACCATTCAGTGAGATATTAAAAATACATCTTACCCAACCCCTAAACCAAACCCCAATATTCACCCAAACATAAGTGTGTCCTGAACTCTAACCCTAACCCTAACCCTTACCATATGGGCCCATTCATTTTAATGAATCGCATAGGCTATAATGGAGAATGGACAAACATCCAAAATTTTTCCATATCAAGAGTGTACCATTCAGTGAGATATTAAAAATACATCTTTCCCAACACTAAACCCAAACCCAATATTCACCCAAATATAAGTGTGTCCTGAACTCTAACCCTAACCCTAACCCTTACCATAAGAGCCCATTCATTTTAATGAATCTCATAAGCTATAATGGAGAATGGATAAACATCCAAAAATTTTTCCCATCAAGCGTATAACATTCAGTGTGATATTAAAAATACATCTTACCCAACCCTAAACCCAACCCCAATATTCACCCAAACATAAGTGTGTTCTGAACTCTAACTCTAACCCTAACCCTTACCATATGGGCCCATTCATTCTAATGAATCTCATAGGCTATAATGGAGAATGTAAAAACATCCAAATTTCTTTCCCATCAAGCGTGTACCATTCAGTGTGATATTAAAAATACATCTTACCCAACCCTAAACCCAACCCCAATATTCACCCAAACATAAGTGTGTTCTGAACTCTAACTCTAACCCTAACCCTTACCATATGGGCCCATTCATTCTAATGAATCTCATAGGCTATAATGGAGAATGTAAAAACATCCAAATTTCTTTCCCATCAAGCGTGTACCATTCAGTGTGATATTAAAAATACATCTTACCCAACCCTAAACCCAACCCCAATATTCACCCAAACATAAGTGTGTCCTGAACTCTAACCCTAACCCTAACCCTTACCATATGGGCCCATTCATTTTAATGAATCGCATAGGCTATAATGGAGAATGGACAAACATCCAAAATTTTTCCATATCAAGAGTGTACCATTCAGTGAGATATTAAAAATACATCTTACCCAACCCTAAACCCAACCCCAATATTCACCCAAACATAAGTGTGTCCTGAACTCTAACTCTAACCCTAACCCTTACCATATGGGCCCATTCATTCTAATGAATCTCATAGGCTATAATGGAGAATGTAAAAACATCCAAATTTCTTTCCCATCAAGCGTGTACCATTCAGTGTGATATTAAAAATACATCTTACCCAAACCTAAACCCAACCCCAATATTCACCCAAACATAAGTGTGTCCTGAACTCTAACCCTAACCCTAACCCTTACCATATGGGCCCATTCATTTTAATGAATCTCATAGGCTATAATGGAGAATGGAAAAACATCCAAAATTTTTCCATATCAAGAGTGTACCATTCAGTGAGATATTAAAAATACATCTTACCCAACCCTAAACCCAACCCCAATATTCACCCAAACATAAGTGTGTCCTGAACTCTAACCCTAACCCTAACCCTTACCATAAGAGCCCATTCATTTTAATGAATCTCATAGGCTATAATGGAGAATGTAAAAACATCCAAAAATTTTCCATATCAAGAGTGTACCATTCAGTGAGATATTAAAAATACATCTTACCCAACCCCTAAACCAAACCCCAATATTCACCCAAACATAAGTGTGTCCTGAACTCTAACCCTAACCCTAACCCTTACCATATGGGCCCATTCATTTTAATGAATCGCATAGGCTATAATGGAGAATGGACAAACATCCAAAATTTTTCCATATCAAGAGTGTACCATTCAGTGAGATATTAAAAATACATCTTTCCCAACACTAAACCCAAACCCAATATTCACCCAAATATAAGTGTGTCCTGAACTCTAACCCTAACCCTAACCCTTACCATAAGAGCCCATTCATTTTAATGAATCTCATAAGCTATAATGGAGAATGGATAAACATCCAAAAATTTTTCCCATCAAGCGTATAACATTGTGTGATATTAAAAATACATCTTACCCAACCCTAAACCCAACCCCAATATTCACCCAAACATAAGTGTGTTCTGAACTCTAACTCTAACCCTAACCCTTACCATATGGGCCCATTCATTCTAATGAATCTCATAGGCTATAATGGAGAATGTAAAAACATCCAAATTTCTTTCCCATCAAGCGTGTACCATTCAGTGTGATATTAAAAATACATCTTACCCAACCCTAAACCCAACCCCAATATTCACCCAAACATAAGTGTGTTCTGAACTCTAACTCTAACCCTAACCCTTACCATATGGGCCCATTCATTCTAATGAATCTCATAGGCTATAATGGAGAATGTAAAAACATCCAAATTTCTTTCCCATCAAGCGTGTACCATTCAGTGTGATATTAAAAATACACCTTACCCAACCCTAAACCCAACCCCAATATTCACCCAAACATAAGTGTGTCCTGAACTCTAACCCTAACCCTAACCCTTACCATATGGGCCCATTCATTTTAATGAATCGCATAGGCTATAATGGAGAATGGACAAACATCCAAAAATTTTCCATATCAAGAGTGTACCATTCAGTGAGATATTAAAAATACATCTTTCCCAACACTAAACCCAAACCCAATATTCACCCAAATATAAGTGTGTCCTGAACTCTAACCCTAACCCTAACCCTTACCATAAGAGCCCATTCATTTTAATGAATCTCATAAGCTATAATGGAGAATGGATAAACATCCAAAAAATTTTCCCATCAAGCGTATAACATTCAGTGTGATATTAAAAATACATCTTACCCAACCCTAAACCCAACCCCAATATTCACCCAAACATAAGTGTGTTCTGAACTCTAACTCTAACCCTAACCCTTACCATATGGGCCCATTCATTCTAATGAATCTCATAGGCTATAATGGAGAATGTAAAAACATCCAAATTTCTTTCCCATCAAGCGTGTACCATTCAGTGTGATATTAAAAATACATCTTACCCAACCCTAAACCCAACCCCAATATTCACCCAAACATAAGTGTGTTCTGAACTCTAACTCTAACCCTAACCCTTACCATATGGGCCCATTCATTCTAATGAATCTCATAGGCTATAATGGAGAATGTAAAAACATCCAAATTTCTTTCCCATCAAGCGTGTACCATTCAGTGTGATATTAAAAATACACCTTACCCAACCCTAAACCCAACCCCAATATTCACCCAAACATAAGTGTGTCCTGAACTCTAACCCTAACCCTAACCCTTACCATATGGGCCCATTCATTTTAATGAATCGCATAGGCTATAATGGAGAATGGACAAACATCCAAAAATTTTCCATATCAAGAGTGTACCATTCAGTGAGATATTAAAAATACATCTTTCCCAACACTAAACCCAAACCCAATATTCACCCAAATATAAGTGTGTCCTGAACTCTAACCCTAACCCTAACCCTTACCATAAGAGCCCATTCATTTTAATGAATCTCATAAGCTATAATGGAGAATGGATAAACATCCAAAAAATTTTCCCATCAAGCGTATAACATTCAGTGTGATATTAAAAATACATCTTACCCAACCCTAAACCCAACCCCAATATTCACCCAAACATAAGTGTGTTCTGAACTCTAACTCTAACCCTAACCCTTACCATATGGGCCCATTCATTCTAATGAATCTCATAGGCTATAATGGAGAATGTAAAAACATCCAAATTTCTTTCCCATCAAGCGTGTACCATTCAGTGTGATATTAAAAATACATCTTACCCAACCCTAAACCCAACCCCAATATTCACCCAAACATAAGTGTGTCCTGAACTCTAACCCTAACCCTAACCCTTACCATATGGGCGCATTCATTTTAATGAATCTCATAGGCTATAATGGAGAATGGAAAAACATCCAAAATTTTTCCACATCAAGAGTGTACCATTCAGTGAGATATTAAAAATACATCTTACCCAACCCTAAACCCAACCCCAATATTCACCCAAACATAAGTGTGTCCTGAACTCTAACTCTAACCCTAACCCTTACCATATGGGCCCATTCATTCTAATGAATCTCATAGGCTATAATGGAGAATGTAAAAACATCCAAATTTCTTTCCCATCAAGCGTGTACCATTCAGTGTGATATTAAAAATACATCTTACCCAACCCTAAACCCAACCCCAATATTCACCCAAACATAAGTGTGTCCTGAACTCTAACCCTAACCCTAACCCTTACCATATGGGCCCATTCATTTTAATGAATCTCATAGGCTATAATGGAGAATGGAAAAACATCCAAAATTTTTCCATATCAAGAGTGTACCATTCAGTGAGATATTAAAAATACATCTTACCCAACCCTAAACCCAACCCCAATATTCACCCAAACATAAGTGTGTCCTGAACTCTAACCCTAACCCTAACCCTTACCATAAGAGCCCATTCATTTTAATGAATCTCATAAGCTATAATGGAGAATGGAAAAACATCCAAAAAATTTTCCCATCAAGCGTATACCATTCAGTGTGATATTAAAAATACATCTTACCCAACCCTAAACCCAACCCCAATATTCACCCAAACATAAGTGTGTCCTGAACTCTAACCCTAACCCTTACCATATGGGCCCATTCATTCTAATGAATCTCATAGGCTATAATGGAGAATATAAAAACATCCAAATTTTTTTCGCATCAAGCGTGTACCATTCAGTGTGATATTAAAAATACATGTTACCCAACCCTAAACCCAACACCAATATTCACCCAAACATAAGTGTGTCCTGAACTCTAACCCTAGCCCTAACCCTTACCATATGGGCCCATTCATTTTTATGAATCTTATAGGCTATGATGGAGAATGGAAAAACATCCAAAATTTTTCCACATCAAGGGTGTACCATTCAGTGAGATATTAAAAATACATCTTACCCAACCCTAAACCCAACCCCAATATTCACCCAAACATAAGTGTGTCCTGAACTCTAACCCTAACCCTAACCCTTATCATATGGGCCCATTCATTTTAATGAATCTCATAGGCTATAATGGAAAATGGAAAAACATCCAATTTTTTTTCCCATCAAACGTATACCATTCAGTGTGATATTAAAAATACATCTTACCCAACGCTAAACCCAACCCCAATATTCACCCAAACATAAGTGTGTCCTGAACTCTAACCCTAACCCTAACCCTTACCATATGGGCCCATTCATTTTAATGAATCTCATAGGCTATAATGGAGAACGGAAAAACATCCAAAATTTTTCATCAAGAGTGTAACATTCAGTAAGATATTAAAAATACATCTTACCCAACCCTAAACCCAACCCCAATATTCACCCAAACATAAGTGTGTCCTGAACTCTAACCCTAACCCTAACCCTTACCATATGGGCCCATTCATTTTAATGAATCTCATAGGCTATTATGGAGAATGGAAAAACATCCAAAATTTTTCCACATCAAGGGTGTACCATTCAGTGAGATATTAAAAATGCATCTTACCCAACCCTAAACCCAACCAAAATATGCACCCAAACATAAGTGTGTCCTGAACTCTAACCCTAACCCTAACCCTTACCATATGGGCCCATTCATTCTAATGAATCTCATAGGCTATAATGGAGAATGGAAAAACATCCAAAATTTTTCCCAATCAAGAGTGTACCATTCAGTGTGATATTAAAAATACATCTTACCCAACCCTAAACCCAACCCCAATATTCACCCAAACATAAGTGTGTCCTGAACTCTAACCCTAACCCTAACCCTTACCATATGGGCCCATTCATTCTAATGAATCTCATAGGCTATAATGGAGAATGGAAAAACATCCAAAAAATTTCCCCATCAAGCTTGTGGCATTCAGTGTGATATTAAAAATACATCTTACCCAACCCTAAACCCAACCCCAATATTCACCCAAACATAAGTGTGTCCTGAACTGTAACCCTAACCCTAACCCTTACCATATGGGCCCATTCATTTTAATGAATCTCATAGGCTATAATGGAGAATGGAGAAACATCCAAAATTTTTCCACATCAAGAGTGTACCATTCAGTGAGATATTAAAAATACATCTTACCCAACCCTAAACCCAACCCCAATATTCACCCAAACATAAGTGTGTCCTGAACTCTAACCCTAACCCTAACCCTTACCATATGGGCCCATTCATTTTAATGAATCTCATAGGCTATAATGGAGAATGGAGAAACATCCAAAATTTTTCCACATCAAGAGTGTACCATTCAGTGAGATATTAAAAATACATCTTACCAACCCTAAACCCAACCCCAATATTCACCCAAACATAAGTGTGTCCTGAACTCTAACCCTAACCCTAACCCTTACCATATGGGCCCATTCATTCTAATGAATCTCATAGGCTATAATGGAGAATGTAAAAAGATCCAAATTTTTTTCCCATCAAGCGTGTACCATTCAGTGTGATATTAAAAATACATCTTACCCAACCCTAAACCCAACCCCAATATTCACCCAAACATAAGTGTGTCCTGAACTCTAACCCTAACACTAACCCTTACCATATGGGCCCATTCATTTCAATGAATCTCATAGGCTATAATGGAGAATGGAAAAACATCCAAAAAAATTTCCCATCAAGCGTATACCATTCAGTGTGATATTAGAAATAAATCTTACCCAACCCTAAACCCAACCCCAATATTCACCCAAACATAAGTGTGTCCTGAACTCTAACCCTAACCCTAACCCTTACCATATGGGCCCATTCATTTTAATGAATCTCATAGGCTATAATGGAGAATGGAAAAACATCCAAAATTTTTCCACATCAAGAGTGTACCATTCAGTGAGATATTAAAAATACATCTTACCCAACCCTAAACCCAACCCCAATATTCACCCAAACATAAGTGTGTCCTGAACTCTAACCCTAACCCTAACCCTTACCATATGGACCCATTCATTTTACTGAATCTCACAGGCTATAATGGAGAATGGAAGAACATCCAAAATTTTTCCACATCAAGAGTGTACCATTCAGTGAGATATAAAAAATACATCTTACCCAACCCTAAACCCAACCCCAATATTCACCCAAACATAAGTGTGTCCTGAACTGTAACCCTAACCCTAACCCTTACCATATGGGCCCATTCATTTTAATGAATCTCATAGGCTATAATGGAGAATGGAGAAACATCCAAGATTTTTCCACATCAAGAGTGTACCATTCAGTGAGATATTAAAAATACATCTTACCAACCCTAAACCCAACCCCAATATTCACCCAAACATAAGTGTGTCCTGAACTCTAACCCTAACCCTAACCCTTACCATATGGGCCCATTCATTCTAATGAATCTCATAGGCTATAATGGAGAATGTAAAAACATCCAAATTTTTTTCCCATCAAGCTTGTACCATTCAGTGTGATATTAAAAATACATCTTACCCAACCCTAAACCCAACCCCAATATTCACCCAAACATAAGTGTGTCCTGAACTCTAACCCTAACCCTAACCCTTACCATATGGGCCCATTCATTTCAATGAATCTCATAGGCTATAATGGAGAATGGAAAAACATCCAAAAAAATTTCCCATCAAGCGTATGCCATTCAGTGTGATATTAAAAATAAATCTTACCCAACCCCAATATTCACCCAAACATAAGTGTGTCCTGAACTGTAACCCTAACCCTAACCCTTACCATATGGGCCCATTCATTTTAATGAATCTCATAGGCTATAATGGAGAATGGAAAAACATCCAAAATTTTTCCCAATCAAGAGTGTACCATTCAGTGTGATATTAAAAATACATCTTACCCAACCCTAAACCCAACCCCAATATTCACCCAAACATAAGTGTGTCCTGAACTCTAACCCAAACCCTAACCCTTACCATATGGGCCCATTCATTCTAATGAATCTCATAGGCTATAATGGAGAATGGAAAAACATCCAAAAAATTTCCCCATCAAGCTTGTGGCATTCAGTGTGATATTAAAAATACATCTTACCAACCCTAAACCCAACCCCAATATTCACCCAAACATAAGTGTGTCCTGAACTCTAACCCTAACCCTAACCCTTACCATATGGGCCCATTCATTCTAATGAATCTCATAGGCTATAATGGAGAATGTAAAAAGATCCAAATTTTTTTCCCATCAAGCGTGTACCATTCAGTGTGATATTAAAAATACATCTTACCCAACCCTAAACCCAACCCCAATATTCACCCAAACATAAGTGTGTCCTGAACTCTAACCCTAACACTAACCCTTACCATATGGGCCCATTCATTTCAATGAATCTCATAGGCTATAATGGAGAATGGAAAAACATCCAAAAAAATTTCCCATCAAGCGTATACCATTCAGTGTGATATTAGAAATAAATCTTACCCAACCCTAAACCCAACCCCAATATTCACCCAAACATAAGTGTGTCCTGAACTCTAACCCTAACCCTAACCCTTACCATATGGGCCCATTCATTTTAATGAATCTCATAGGCTATAATGGAGAATGGAAAAACATCCAAAATTTTTCCACATCAAGAGTGTACCATTCAGTGAGATATTAAAAATACATCTTACCCAACCCTAAACCCAACCCCAATATTCACCCAAACATAAGTGTGTCCTGAACTCTAACCCTAACCCTAACCCTTACCATATGGACCCATTCATTTTACTGAATCTCACAGGCTATAATGGAGAATGGAAGAACATCCAAAATTTTTCCACATCAAGAGTGTACCATTCAGTGAGATATAAAAAATACATCTTACCCAACCCTAAACCCAACCCCAATATTCACCCAAACATAAGTGTGTCCTGAACTGTAACCCTAACCCTAACCCTTACCATATGGGCCCATTCATTTTAATGAATCTCATAGGCTATAATGGAGAATGGAGAAACATCCAAGATTTTTCCACATCAAGAGTGTACCATTCAGTGAGATATTAAAAATACATCTTACCAACCCTAAACCCAACCCCAATATTCACCCAAACATAAGTGTGTCCTGAACTCTAACCCTAACCCTAACCCTTACCATATGGGCCCATTCATTCTAATGAATCTCATAGGCTATAATGGAGAATGTAAAAACATCCAAATTTTTTTCCCATCAAGCTTGTACCATTCAGTGTGATATTAAAAATACATCTTACCCAACCCTAAACCCAACCCCAATATTCACCCAAACATAAGTGTGTCCTGAACTCTAACCCTAACCCTAACCCTTACCATATGGGCCCATTCATTTCAATGAATCTCATAGGCTATAATGGAGAATGGAAAAACATCCAAAAAAATTTCCCATCAAGCGTATGCCATTCAGTGTGATATTAAAAATAAATCTTACCCAACCCCAATATTCACCCAAACATAAGTGTGTCCTGAACTGTAACCCTAACCCTAACCCTTACCATATGGGCCCATTCATTTTAATGAATCTCATAGGCTATAATGGAGAATGGAAAAACATCCAAAATTTTTCCCAATCAAGAGTGTACCATTCAGTGTGATATTAAAAATACATCTTACCCAACCCTAAACCCAACCCCAATATTCACCCAAACATAAGTGTGTCCTGAACTCTAACCCAAACCCTAACCCTTACCATATGGGCCCATTCATTCTAATGAATCTCATAGGCTATAATGGAGAATGGAAAAACATCCAAAAAATTTCCCCATCAAGCTTGTGGCATTCAGTGTGATATTAAAAATACATCTTACCCAACCCTAAACCCAACCCCAATATTCACCCAAACATAAGTGTGTCCTGAACTGTAACCCTAACCCTAACCCTTACCATATGGGCCCATTCATTTTAATGAATCTCATAGGCTATAATGGAGAATGGAGAAACATCCAAAATTTTTCCACATCAAGAGTGTACCATTCAGTGAGATACTAAAAATACATCATACCAACCCTAAACCCAACCCCAATATTCACCCAAACATAAGTGTGTCCGGAACTCTAACCCTAACCCTAACCCTTACCATATGGGCCCATTCATTCTAATGAATCTCATAGGCTATAATGGAGAATGTAAAAACATCCAAATTTTTTTCCCATCAAGCTTGTACCATTCAGTGTGATATTAAAAATACATCTTACCCAACCCTAAACCCAACCCCAATATTCACCCAAACATAAGTGTGTCCTGAACTCTAACCCTAACCCTAACCCTTACCATATGGGCCCATTCATTTCAATGAATCTCATAGGCTATAATGGAGAATGGAAAAACATCCAAAAAAATTTCCCATCAAGCGTATACCATTCAGTGTGATATTAAAAATAAATCTTACCCAACCCTAAACCCAACCCCAATATTCACCCAAACATAAGTGTGTCCTGAACTGTAACCCTAACCCTAACCCTTACCATATGGGCCCATTCATTTTAATGAATCTCATAGGCTATAATGGAGAATGGAAAAACATCCAAAATTTTTCCCAATCAAGAGTGTACCATTCAGTGTGATATTAAAAATACATCTTACCCAACCCTAAACCCAACCCCAATATTCACCCAAACATAAGTGTGTTCTGAACTCTAACCCTAACCCTAACCCTTACCATATGGGCCCATTCATTCTAATGAATCTCATAGGCTATAATGGAGAATGGAAAAACATCCAAAAATTTTCCCCATCAAGCTTGTGGCATTCAGTGTGATATTAAAAATACATCTTACCCAACCCTAAACCCAACCCCAATATGCACCCAAACATAAGTGTGTCCTGAACTCTAACCCTAACCCTAACCCTTACCATATGGGCCCATTCATTCTAATGAATCTCATAGGCTATAATGGATAATGTAAAAACATCCAAATTTTTTTCCCATCAAGCGTGTACCATTCAGTGTGATATTAAAAATACATCTTACCCAACCCTAAACCCAACCCCAATATTCACCCAAACATAAGTGTGCCCTGAACTGTAACCCTAACCCTAACCCTTACCATATGGGCCCATTCATTTTAATGAATCTCTTAGGCTATAATGGAGAATGGAAAAACATCCAAAATTTTTCCACATCAAGAGTGTACCATTCAGTGAGATATTAAAAATACATCTTACCCAACCCTAAACCCAACCCCAATATTCACCCAAACATAAGTGTGTCCTGAACTCTAACCCTAACCCTAACCCTTACCATATGGGCCCATTCATTTTAATGAATCTCATAGGCAATAATGGAGAATGGAAAAACATCCAAAAAATATCCCCATCAAGCGTATACCATTCAGTGTGATATTAAAAATACATCTTACCCAACCCTAAACCCAACCCCAATATTTACCCAAACATAAGTGTGTCCAGAACTGTAACCCTAACCCTAACCCTTACCATATTGGCCCATTCATTTTAATGAATCTCATAGGCTATAATGGAGAATGGAAGAACATCCAAAATTTTTCCACATCAAGAGTGTACCATTCAGTGAGATATAAAAAATACATCTTACCCAACCCTAAACCCAACCCCAATATTCACCCAAACATAAGTGTGTCCTGAACTGTAACCCTAACCCTAACCCTTACCATATGGGCCCATTCATTTTAATGAATCTCATAGGCTATAATGGAGAATGGAGAAACATCCAAGATTTTTCCACATCAAGAGTGTACCATTCAGTGAGATATTAAAAATACATCTTACCAACCCTAAACCCAACCCCAATATTCACCCAAACATAAGTGTGTCCTGAACTCTAACCCTAACCCTAACCCTTACCATATGGGCCCATTCATTCTAATGAATCTCATAGGCTATAATGGAGAATGTAAAAACATCCAAATTTTTTTCCCATCAAGCTTGTACCATTCAGTGTGATATTAAAAATACATCTTACCCAACCCTAAACCCAACCCCAATATTCACCCAAACATAAGTGTGTCCTGAACTCTAACCCTAACCCTAACCCTTACCATATGGGCCCATTCATTTCAATGAATCTCATAGGCTATAATGGAGAATGGAAAAACATCCAAAAAAATTTCCCATCAAGCGTATGCCATTCAGTGTGATATTAAAAATAAATCTTACCCAACCCCAATATTCACCCAAACATAAGTGTGTCCTGAACTGTAACCCTAACCCTAACCCTTACCATATGGGCCCATTCATTTTAATGAATCTCATAGGCTATAATGGAGAATGGAAAAACATCCAAAATTTTTCCCAATCAAGAGTGTACCATTCAGTGTGATATTAAAAATACATCTTACCCAACCCTAAACCCAACCCCAATATTCACCCAAACATAAGTGTGTCCTGAACTCTAACCCAAACCCTAACCCTTACCATATGGGCCCATTCATTCTAATGAATCTCATAGGCTATAATGGAGAATGGAAAAACATCCAAAAAATTTCCCCATCAAGCTTGTGGCATTCAGTGTGATATTAAAAATACATCTTACCCAACCCTAAACCCAACCCCAATATTCACCCAAACATAAGTGTGTCCTGAACTGTAACCCTAACCCTAACCCTTACCATATGGGCCCATTCATTTTAATGAATCTCATAGGCTATAATGGAGAATGGAGAAACATCCAAAATTTTTCCACATCAAGAGTGTACCATTCAGTGAGATACTAAAAATACATCATACCAACCCTAAACCCAACCCCAATATTCACCCAAACATAAGTGTGTCCGGAACTCTAACCCTAACCCTAACCCTTACCATATGGGCCCATTCATTCTAATGAATCTCATAGGCTATAATGGAGAATGTAAAAACATCCAAATTTTTTTCCCATCAAGCTTGTACCATTCAGTGTGATATTAAAAATACATCTTACCCAACCCTAAACCCAACCCCAATATTCACCCAAACATAAGTGTGTCCTGAACTCTAACCCTAACCCTAACCCTTACCATATGGGCCCATTCATTTCAATGAATCTCATAGGCTATAATGGAGAATGGAAAAACATCCAAAAAAATTTCCCATCAAGCGTATACCATTCAGTGTGATATTAAAAATAAATCTTACCCAACCCTAAACCCAACCCCAATATTCACCCAAACATAAGTGTGTCCTGAACTGTAACCCTAACCCTAACCCTTACCATATGGGCCCATTCATTTTAATGAATCTCATAGGCTATAATGGAGAATGGAAAAACATCCAAAATTTTTCCCAATCAAGAGTGTACCATTCAGTGTGATATTAAAAATACATCTTACCCAACCCTAAACCCAACCCCAATATTCACCCAAACATAAGTGTGTTCTGAACTCTAACCCTAACCCTAACCCTTACCATATGGGCCCATTCATTCTAATGAATCTCATAGGCTATAATGGAGAATGGAAAAACATCCAAAAATTTTCCCCATCAAGCTTGTGGCATTCAGTGTGATATTAAAAATACATCTTACCCAACCCTAAACCCAACCCCAATATGCACCCAAACATAAGTGTGTCCTGAACTCTAACCCTAACCCTAACCCTTACCATATGGGCCCATTCATTCTAATGAATCTCATAGGCTATAATGGATAATGTAAAAACATCCAAATTTTTTTCCCATCAAGCGTGTACCATTCAGTGTGATATTAAAAATACATCTTACCCAACCCTAAACCCAACCCCAATATTCACCCAAACATAAGTGTGCCCTGAACTGTAACCCTAACCCTAACCCTTACCATATGGGCCCATTCATTTTAATGAATCTCTTAGGCTATAATGGAGAATGGAAAAACATCCAAAATTTTTCCACATCAAGAGTGTACCATTCAGTGAGATATTAAAAATACATCTTACCCAACCCTAAACCCAACCCCAATATTCACCCAAACATAAGTGTGTCCTGAACTCTAACCCTAACCCTAACCCTTACCATATGGGCCCATTCATTTTAATGAATCTCATAGGCAATAATGGAGAATGGAAAAACATCCAAAAAATATCCCCATCAAGCGTATACCATTCAGTGTGATATTAAAAATACATCTTACCCAACCCTAAACCCAACCCCAATATTTACCCAAACATAAGTGTGTCCAGAACTGTAACCCTAACCCTAACCCTTACCATATTGGCCCATTCATTTTAATGAATCTCATAGGCTATAATGGAGAATGGAAAAACATCCAAAATTTTTCCACATCAAGAGTGTACCATTCAGTGAGATATTAAAAATACATCTTACCCAACCCTAAACCCAACCCCAATATTCACCCAAACATAAGTGTGTCCTGAACTCTAACCCTAACCCTAACCCTTACCATATGGGCCCATTCATTTTAATGAATCTCATAGGCTATAATGGAGAATGGAGAAACATCCAAAATTTTTCCACATCAAGAGTGTACCATTCAGTGAGATATTAAAATACATCTTACCCAACCCTAAACCCAACCCCAATATTCACCCAAACATAAGTGTGTCCTGAACTCTAACCCTAACCCTAACCCTTACCATATGGGCCCATTCATTCTAATGAATCTCATAGGCTATAATGGAGAATGGAGAAACATCCAAAATTTTTCCACATCAAGAGTGTACCATTCAGTGAGATACTAAAAATACATCATACCAACCCTAAACCCAACCCCAATATTCACCCAAACATAAGTGTGTCCGGAACTCTAACCCTAACCCTAACCCTTACCATATGGGCCCATTCATTCTAATGAATCTCATAGGCTATAATGGAGAATGTAAAAACATCCAAATTTTTTTCCCATCAAGCTTGTACCATTCAGTGTGATATTAAAAATACATCTTACCCAACCCTAAACCCAACCCCAATATTCACCCAAACATAAGTGTGTCCTGAACTCTAACCCTAACCCTAACCCTTACCATATGGGCCCATTCATTTCAATGAATCTCATAGGCTATAATGGAGAATGGAAAAACATCCAAAAAAATTTCCCATCAAGCGTATACCATTCAGTGTGATATTAAAAATAAATCTTACCCAACCCTAAACCCAACCCCAATATTCACCCAAACATAAGTGTGTCCTGAACTGTAACCCTAACCCTAACCCTTACCATATGGGCCCATTCATTTTAATGAATCTCATAGGCTATAATGGAGAATGGAAAAACATCCAAAATTTTTCCCAATCAAGAGTGTACCATTCAGTGTGATATTAAAAATACATCTTACCCAACCCTAAACCCAACCCCAATATTCACCCAAACATAAGTGTGTTCTGAACTCTAACCCTAACCCTAACCCTTACCATATGGGCCCATTCATTCTAATGAATCTCATAGGCTATAATGGAGAATGGAAAAACATCCAAAAATTTTCCCCATCAAGCTTGTGGCATTCAGTGTGATATTAAAAATACATCTTACCCAACCCTAAACCCAACCCCAATATGCACCCAAACATAAGTGTGTCCTGAACTCTAACCCTAACCCTAACCCTTACCATATGGGCCCATTCATTCTAATGAATCTCATAGGCTATAATGGATAATGTAAAAACATCCAAATTTTTTCCCCATCAAGCGTGTACCATTCAGTGTGATATTAAAAATACATCTTACCCAACCCTAAACCCAACCCCAATATTCACCCAAACATAAGTGTGCCCTGAACTGTAACCCTAACCCTAACCCTTACCATATGGGCCCATTCATTTTAATGAATCTCTTAGGCTATAATGGAGAATGGAAAAACATCCAAAATTTTTCCACATCAAGAGTGTACCATTCAGTGAGATATTAAAAATACATCTTACCCAACCCTAAACCCAACCCCAATATTCACCCAAACATAAGTGTGTCCTGAACTCTAACCCTAACCCTAACCCTTACCATATGGGCCCATTCATTTTAATGAATCTCATAGGCAATAATGGAGAATGGAAAAACATCCAAAAAATATCCCCATCAAGCGTATACCATTCAGTGTGATATTAAAAATACATCTTACCCAACCCTAAACCCAACCCCAATATTTACCCAAACATAAGTGTGTCCTGAACTGTAACCCTAACCCTAACCCTTACCATATTGGCCCATTCATTTTAATGAATCTCATAGGCTATAATGGAGAATGGAAAAACATCCAAAATTTTTCCACATCAAGAGTGTACCATTCAGTGAGATATTAAAAATACATCTTACCCAACCCTAAACCCAACCCCAATATTCACCCAAACATAAGTGTGTCCTGAACTCTAACCCTAACCCTAACCCTTACCATATGGGCCCATTCATTTTAATGAATCTCATAGGCTATAATGGAGAATGGAGAAACATCCAAAATTTTTCCACATCAAGAGTGTACCATTCAGTGAGATATTAAAATACATCTTACCCAACCCTAAACCCAACCCCAATATTCACCCAAACATAAGTGTGTCCTGAACTCTAACCCTAACCCTAACCCTTACCATATGGGCCCATTCACTCTAATGAATCTCATAGGCTATAATGGAGAATGTAAAAACATCCAAATTTTTTTCCCATCAAGCGTGTACCATTCAGTGTCTTATTAAAAATACATCTTACCCAACCCTAAACCCAACCCCAATATTCACCCAAACATAAGTGTGTCCTGAACTCTAACCCTAACCCTAACCCTTACCATATGGGCCCATTCATTTCAATGAATCTCATAGGCTACAATGGAGAATGGAAAAACATCCAAAAAAATTTCCCATCAAGCGTATACCATTCAGTGTGATATTAAAAATAAATCTTACCCAACCCTAAACCTAACCCCAATATTCACCCAAACATAAGTGTGTCCTGAACTGTAACCCTAACCCTAACCCTTACCATATGGGCCCATTCATTTTAATGAATCTCATAGGCTAAAATGGAGAATGGAAAAACATCCAAAATTTTTCCACATCAAGAGTGTACCATTCAGTGAGATATTAAAAATACATCTTACCCAACCCTAAACCCAACCCCAATATTCACCCAAACATAAGTGTGTCCTGAACTCTAACCCTAACCCTAACCCTTACCATAAGAGCCCATTCATTTTAATGAATCTCACAGGCTATAATGGAGAATGGAAAAACATCCAAAATTTTTCCACATCAAGAGTGTACCATTCAGTGAGATATTAAAAATACATCTTACCCAACCCTAAACCCAACCCCAATATTCACCCAAACATAAGTGTGTCCTGAACTCTAACCCTAACCCTAACCCTTACCATATGGGCCCATTCATTTTAATGAATCTCATAGGCTATAATGGAGAATGGAGAAACATCCAAAATTTTTCCACATCAAGAGTGTACCATTCAGTGAGATACTAAAAATACATCATACCAACCCTAAACCCAACCCCAATATTCACCCAAACATAAGTGTGTCCGGAACTCTAACCCTAACCCTAACCCTTACCATATGGGCCCATTCATTCTAATGAATCTCATAGGCTATAATGGAGAATGTAAAAACATCCAAATTTTTTTCCCATCAAGCTTGTACCATTCAGTGTGATATTAAAAATACATCTTACCCAACCCTAAACCCAACCCCAATATTCACCCAAACATAAGTGTGTCCTGAACTCTAACCCTAACCCTAACCCTTACCATATGGGCCCATTCATTTCAATGAATCTCATAGGCTATAATGGAGAATGGAAAAACATCCAAAAAAATTTCCCATCAAGCGTATACCATTCAGTGTGATATTAAAAATAAATCTTACCCAACCCTAAACCCAACCCCAATATTCACCCAAACATAAGTGTGTCCTGAACTGTAACCCTAACCCTAACCCTTACCATATGGGCCCATTCATTTTAATGAATCTCATAGGCTATAATGGAGAATGGAAAAACATCCAAAATTTTTCCCAATCAAGAGTGTACCATTCAGTGTGATATTAAAAATACATCTTACCCAACCCTAAACCCAACCCCAATATTCACCCAAACATAAGTGTGTTCTGAACTCTAACCCTAACCCTAACCCTTACCATATGGGCCCATTCATTCTAATGAATCTCATAGGCTATAATGGAGAATGGAAAAACATCCAAAAATTTTCCCCATCAAGCTTGTGGCATTCAGTGTGATATTAAAAATACATCTTACCCAACCCTAAACCCAACCCCAATATGCACCCAAACATAAGTGTGTCCTGAACTCTAACCCTAACCCTAACCCTTACCATATGGGCCCATTCATTCTAATGAATCTCATAGGCTATAATGGATAATGTAAAAACATCCAAATTTTTTCCCCATCAAGCGTGTACCATTCAGTGTGATATTAAAAATACATCTTACCCAACCCTAAACCCAACCCCAATATTCACCCAAACATAAGTGTGTCCTGAACTCTAACCCTAACCCTAACCCTTACCATATGGGCCCATTCATTCTAATGAATCTCATAGGCTATAATGGATAATGTAAAAACATCCAAATTTTTTTCCCATAAAGCGTGTACCATTCAGTGTGATATTAAAAATACATCTTACCCAACCCTAAACCCAAACCCAATATTCACCCAAACATAAGTGTGTCCTGAACTCTAACCCTAACCCTAACCCTTACCATATGGGCCCATTCATTTTAATGAATCTCATAGGCTATAATGGAGAATGGAGAAACATCCAAAATTTTTCCACCTCAAGAGTGTACCATTCAGTGAGATATTAAAAATACATCTTACCAACCCTAAACCCAACCCCAATATTCACCCAAACATAAGTGTGTCCTGAACTCTAACCCTAACCCTAACCCTTACCATATGGGCCCATTCATTTTAATGAATCTCATAGGCTATAATGGAGAATGGAGAAACATCCAAAATTTTTCCACCTCAAGAGTGTACCATTCAGTGAGATATTAAAAATACATCTTACCAACCCTAAACCCAACCCCAATATTCACCCAAACATAAGTGTGTCCTGAACTCTAACCCTAACCCTAACCCTTACCATATGGGCCCATTCATTTTAATGAATCTCATAGGCTATAATGGAGAATGGAGAAACATCCAAAATTTTTCCACCTCAAGAGTGTACCATTCAGTGAGATATTAAAAATACATCTTACCAACCCTAAACCCAACCCCAATATTCACCCAAACATAAGTGTGTCCTGAACTCTAACCCTAACCCTAACCCTTACCATATGGGCCCATTCATTTTAATGAATCTCATAGGCAATAATGGAGAATGGAAAAACATCCAAAAAATATCCCCATCAAGCGTATACCATTCAGTGTGATATTAAAAATACATCTTACCCAACCCTAAACCCAACCCCAATATTTACCCAAACATAAGTGTGTCCTGAACTGTAACCCTAACCCTAACCCTTACCATATTGGCCCATTCATTTTAATGAATCTCATAGGCTATAATGGAGAATGGAAAAACATCCAAAATTTTTCCACATCAAGAGTGTACCATTCAGTGAGATATTAAAAATACATCTTACCCAACCCTAAACCCAACCCCAATATTCACCCAAACATAAGTGTGTCCTGAACTCTAACCCTAACCCTAACCCTTACCATATGGGCCCATTCATTTTAATGAATCTCATAGGCTATAATGGAGAATGGAGAAACATCCAAAATTTTTCCACATCAAGAGTGTACCATTCAGTGAGATATTAAAATACATCTTACCCAACCCTAAACCCAACCCCAATATTCACCCAAACATAAGTGTGTCCTGAACTCTAACCCTAACCCTAACCCTTACCATATGGGCCCATTCATTCTAATGAATCTCATAGGCTATAATGGAGAATGTAAAAACATCCAAATTTTTTTCCCATCAAGCGTGTACCATTCAGTGTCTTATTAAAAATACATCTTACCCAACCCTAAACCCAACCCCAATATTCACCCAAACATAAGTGTGTCCTGAACTCTAACCCTAACCCTAACCCTTACCATATGGGCCCATTCATTTCAATGAATCTCATAGGCTACAATGGAGAATGGAAAAACATCCAAAAAAATTTCCCATCAAGCGTATACCATTCAGTGTGATATTAAAAATAAATCTTACCCAACCCTAAACCCAACCCCAATATTCACCCAAACATAAGTGTGTCCTGAACTGTAACCCTAACCCTAACCCTTACCATATGGGCCCATTCATTTTAATGAATCTCATAGGCTAAAATGGAGAATGGAAAAACATCCAAAATTTTTCCACATCAAGAGTGTACCATTCAGTGAGATATTAAAAATACATCTTACCCAACCCTAAACCCAACCCCAATATTCACCCAAACATAAGTGTGTCCTGAACTCTAACCCTAACCCTAACCCTTACCATAAGAGCCCATTCATTTTAATGAATCTCACAGGCTATAATGGAGAATGGAAAAACATCCAAAATTTTTCCACATCAAGAGTGTACCATTCAGTGAGATATTAAAAATACATCTTACCGAACCCTAAACCCAACCCCAATATTCACCCAAACATAAGTGTGTCCTGAACTCTAACCCTAACCCTAACCCTTACCATATGGGCCCATTCATTTTAATGAATCTCATAGGCTATAATGGAGAATGGAGAAACATCCAAAATTTTTCCACATCAAGAGTGTACCATTCAGTGAGATATTAAAAATACATCTTACCAACCCTAAACCCAACCCCAATATTCACCCAAACATAAGTGTGTCCTGAACTCTAACCCTAACCCTAACCCTTACCATATGTGCCCATTCATTCTAATGAATCTAATAGGCTATAATGGAGAATGTAAAAACATCCAAATTTTTTTCCCATCAAGCTTGTACCATTCAGTGTGATATTAAAAATACATCTTACCCAACCCTAAACCCAACCCCAATATTCACCCAAACATAAGTGTGTCCTGAACTCTAACCCTAACCCTAACCCTTACCATATGGGCCCTTTCATTTCAATGAATCTCATAGGCTATAATGGAGAATGGAAAAACATCCAAAAAAATTTCCCATCAAGCGTATACCATTCAGTGTGATATTAAAAATAAATCTTACCCAACCCCAATATTCACCCAAACATAAGTGTGTCCTGAACTGTAACCCTAACCCTAACCCTTACCATATGGGCCCATTCATTTTAATGAATCTCATAGGCTATAATGGAGAATGGAAAAACATCCACAATTTTTCCCAATCAAGAGTGTACCATTCAGTGTGATATTAAAAATACATCTTACCCAACCCTAAACCCAACCCCAATATTCACCCAAACATAAGTGTGTCCTAAACTCTAACCCTAACCCTAACCCTTACCATATGGGCCCATTCATTCTAATGAATCTCATAGGCTATAATGGAGAATGTAAAAACATCCAAAATTTTTTCCCATCAAGCTTGTGGCATTCAGTGTGATATTAAAAATACATCTTACCCAACCCTAAACCCAACCCCAATATTCACCCAAACATAAGTGTGTCCTGAACTCTAACCCTAACCCTAACCCTTACCATATGGGCCCATTCATTCTAATGAATCTCATAGGCTATAATGGATAATGTAAAAACATCCAAATTTTTTTCCCATAAAGCGTGTACCATTCAGTGTGATATTAAAAATACATCTTACCCAACCCTAAACCCAACCCCAATATTCACCCAAACATAAGTGTGTCCTGAACTCTAACCCTAACCCTAACCCTTACCATATGGGCCCATTCATTTTAATGAATCTCATAGGCTATAATGGAGAATGGAGAAACATCCAAAATTTTTCCACCTCAAGAGTGTACCATTCAGTGAGATATTAAAAATACATCTTACCAACCCTAAACCCAACCCCAATATTCACCCAAACATAAGTGTGTCCTGAACTCTAACCCTAACCCTAACCCTTACCATATGGGCCCATTCATTCTAATGAATCTCATAGGCTATAATGGCGAATGTAAAAACATCCAAATTTTTTTCCCATCAAGCTTGTACCATTCAGTGTGATATTAAAAATACATCTTACCCAACCCTAAACCCAACCCCAATATTCACCCAAACATAAGTGTGTCCTGAACTCTAACCCTAACCCTAACCCTTACCATATGGGCCCATTCATTTCAATGAATCTCATAGGCTATAATGGAGAATGGAAAAACATCCAAAAAAATTTCCCATCAAGCGTATACCATTCAGTGTGATATTAAAAATAAATCTTACCCAACCCCAATATTCACCCAAACATAAGTGTGTCCTGAACTGTAACCCTAACCCTAACCCTTACCATATGGGCCCATTCATTTTAATGAATCTCATAGGCTATAATGGAGAATGGAAAAGCATCCAAAATTTTTCCCAATCAAGAGTGTACCATTCAGTGTGATATTAAAAATACATTTTACCCAACCCTAAACCTAACCCCAATATTCACCCAAACATAAGTGTGTCCTGAACTCTAACCCTAACCCTAACCCTTACCATATGGGCCCATTCATTCTAATGAATCTCATAGGCTATAATGGAGAATGGAAAAATATCCAAAAATTTTCCCCATCAAGCTTGTGGCATTCAGTGTGATATTAAAAATACATCTTACCCAACCCTAAACCCAACCCCAATATTCACCCAAACATAAGTGTGTCCTGAACTGTAACCCTAACCCTAACCCTTACCATATGGGCCCATTCATTTTAATGAATCTCATAGGCTATAATGGAGAATGGAGAAACATCCAAAATTTTTCCACATCAAGAGTGTACCATTCAGTGAGATACTAAAAATACATCATACCAACCCTAAACCCAACCCCAATATTCACCCAAACATAAGTGTGTCCTGAACTCTAACCCTAACCCTAACCCTTACCATATGGGCCCATTCATTCTAATGAATCTCCTAGGCTATAATGGAGAATGTAAAAACATCCAAATTTTTTTCCCATCAAGCTTGTACCATTCAGTGTGATATTAAAAATACATCTTACCCATCCCTAAACCCAACCCCAATATTCACCCAAACATAAGTGTGTCCTGAACTCTAACCCTAACCCTAACCCTTACCATATGGGCCCATTCATTTCAATGAATCTCATAGGCTATAATGGAGAATGGAAAAACATCCAAAAAAATTTCCCATCAAGCGTAAACCATTCAGTGTGATATTAAAAATAAATCTTACCCAACCCTAAACCCAACCCCAATATTCACCCAAACATAAGTGTGTCCTGAACTGTAACCCTAACCCTAACCCTTACCATATGGGCCCATTCATTTTAATGAATCTCATAGGCTATAATGGACAATGGAAAAACATCCAAAATTTTTCCCAATTAAGAGTGTACCATTCAGTGTGATATTAAAAATACATCTTACCCAACCCTAAACCCAACCCCAATATTCACCCAAACATAAGTGTGTCCTGAACTCTAACCCTAACCCTAACCCTTACCATATGGGCCCATTCATTCTAATGAATCTCATAGGCTATAATGGAGAATGGAAAAACATCCAAAAATTTTCCCCATCAAGCTTGTGGCATTCAGTGTGATATTAAAAATACATCTTACCCAACCCTAAACCCAACCCCAATATTCACCCAAACATAAGTGTGTCCTGAACTCTAACCCTAACCCTAACCCTTACCATATGGGCCCATTCATTCTAATGAATCTCATAGGCTATAATGGATAATGTAAAAACATCCAAATTTTTTTCCCATCAAGCGTGTACCATTCAGTGAGATATTAAAAATACATCTTACCCAACCCTAAACCCAATCCCAATATTCACCCAAACATAAGTGTGTCCTGAACTCTAACCCTAACCCTAACCCTTACCATATGGGCCCATTCATTTCAATGAATCTCATAGGCTATAATGGAGAATGGAAAAACATCGAAAAAAATTTCCCATCAAGCGTATACCATTCAGTGTGATATTAAAAATAAATCTTACCCAACCCTAAACCCAACCCCAATATTCACCCAAACATAAGTGTGTCCTGAACTCTAACCGTAACCCTAACCCTTACCATATGGGCCCATTCATTTTAATGAATCTCATAGGCTATAATGGAGAATGGAGAAACATCCAAAATTTTTCCACATCAAGAGTGTACCATTCAGTGAGATATTAAAAATACATCTTACCAACCCTAAACCCAACCCCAATATTCACCCAAACATAAGTGTGTCCTGAACTCTAACCCTAACCCTAACCCTTACCATATGGGCCCATTCATTCTAATGAATCTCATAGGCTATAATGGAGAATGTAAAAACATCCAAATTTTTTTCCCATCAAGCGTGTACCATTCAGTGTGATATTAAAAATACATCTTACCCAACCCTAAACCCAACCCCAATATTCACCCAAACATAAGTGTGTCCTGAACTCTAACCCTAACCCTAACCCTTACCATATGGGCACATTCATTTCAATGAATCTCATAGGCTATAATGGAGAATGGAAAAACATCCAAAAAAATTTCCCATCAAGCGTATACCATTCAGTGTGATATTAAAAATAAATCTTACCCAACCCTAAACCCAACCCCAATATTCACCCAAACATAAGTGTGTCCTGAACTGTAACCCTAACCCTAACCCTTACCATATGGGCCCATTCATTTTAATGAATCTCATAGGCTATAATGGAGAATGGAAAAACATCCAAAATTTTTCCACATCAAGAGTGTACCATTCAGTGAGATATTAAAAATACATCTTACCCAACCCTAAACCCAACCCCAATATTCACCCAAACATAAGTGTGTCCTGAACTCTAACCCTAACCCTAACCCTTACCATATGGGCCCATTCATTTTAATGAATCTCATAGGCTATAATGGAGAATGGAGAAACATCCAAAATTTTTCCACATCAAGAGTGTACCATTGAGTGAGATATTAAAAATACATCTTACCAACCCTAAACCCAACCCCAATATTCACCCAAACATAAGTGTGTCCTGAACTCTAACCCTAACCCTAACCCTTACCATATGGGCCCATTCATTCTAATGAATCTCATAGGCTATAATGGAGAATGTAAAAACATCCAATTTTTTTTCCCATCAAGCGTGTACCATTCAGTGTGATATAAAAAATACATCTTACCCAACCCTAAACCCAACCCCAATATTCACCCAAACATAAGTGTGTCCTGAACTCTAACCCTAACCCTTACCATATGGGCCCATTCACTCTAATGAATCTCATAGGCAATAATGGAGAATGGAAAAACATCCAAAAAATTTCCCCATCAAGCGTATACCATTCAGTGTGATATTAAAAATACATCTTACCCAACCCTAAACCCAACCCCAATATTCACCCAAACATAAGTGTGTCCTGAACTGTAACCCTAACCCTAACCCTTACCATATGCGCCCATTCATTTTAATGAATCCCATAGGCTATAATGGAGAATGGAAAAACATCCAAAATTTTTCCACATCAAGAGTGTACCATTCATTGAGATATTAAAAATACATCTTACCCAACCCTAAACCCAACCCCAATATTCACCAAAATATAAGTGTGTCCTGAACTCTAACCCTAACCATAACCCTTACCATATGGGCCCATTCATTTTAATGAATATCATAGGCTATAATGGAGAATGGAGAAACATCCAAAATTTTTCCACATCAAGAGTGTACCATTCAGTGAGATATTAAAAATACATCTTACCCAACCCTAAACCCAACCCCAATATTCACCCAAACATAAGTGTGTCCTGAACTCTAACCCTAACCCTAACCCTTACCATATGGGCCCATTCATTCTAATGAATCTCATAGGCTATAATGGAGAATGTAAAAACATCCAATTTTTTTTCCCATCAAGCGTGTACCATTCAGTGTGATATTAAAAATACATCTTACCCAACCCTAAACCCAACCCCAATATTCACCCAAACATAAGTGTGTCCTGAACTCTAACCCTAACCCTAACCCTTACCATATCGGCCCATTAATTCTAATGAATCTCAAAGGTTATAATGGAGAATGGAAAAACATCCAAAATTTTTCCACATCAAGCTTGTGGCATTCAGTGTGATATTAAAAATACATCTTACCCAAGCCTAAACCCAACCCCAATATTCGCCCAAACATAAGTGTGGTCTGAACTGTAACCCTAACCCTAACCCTTACCATATGGGCCCATTCATTCTAATGAATCTCATAGGCTATAATGGAGAATGGAAAAACATCCAAAAATTTTCCCCATCAAGCTTGTAGCATTCAGTGTGATATTAAAAATACATCTTACCCAACCCTAAACCCAACCCCAATATTCACCCAAACATAAGTGTGTCCTGAACTCTAACCCTAACCCTAACTCTTACCATATGGGCCCATTCATTTTAATGAATCTCATAGGCAATAATGGAGAATGGAAAAACATCCAAAATTTTTCCACATCAAGAGTGTACCATTCATTGAGATATTAAAAATACATCTTACCCAACCCTAAACCCAACCCCAATATTCACCCAAATATAAGTGTGTCCTGAACTCTAACCCTAACCATAACCCTTACCATATGGGCCCATTCATTTTAATGAATATCATAGGCTATAATGGAGAATGGAGAAACATCCAAAATTTTTCCACATCAAGAGTGTACCATTCAGTGAGATATTAAAAATACATCTTACCCAACCCTAAACCCAACCCCAATATTCACCCAAACATAAGTGTGTCCTGAACTCTAACCCTAACCCTAACCCTTACCATATGGGCCCATTCATTCTAATGAATCTCATAGGCTATAATGGAGAATGTAAAAACATCCAAAAATTTTTCCCATCAAGCGTGTACCATTCAGTGTGATATTAAAAATACATCTTCCCCAACCCTAAACCCAACCCCAATATTCACCCAAACATAAGTGTGTCCTGAACTCTAACCCTAACCCTAACCCTTACCATATCGGCCCATTAATTCTAATGAATCTCAAAGGTTATAATGGAGAATGGAAAAACATCCAAAATTTTTCCACATCAAGCTTGTAGCATTCAGTGTGATATTAAAAATACATCTTACCCAACCCTAAACCCAACCCCAATATTCGCCCAAACATAAGTGTGGCCTGAACTGTAACCCTAACCCTAACCCTTACCATATGGGCCCTTTCATTTTAATGAATCTCATAGGCTATAATGGAGAATGGAAAAACATCCAAAATTTTTCCACATCAAGAGTGTACCATTCAGTGAGATATTAAAAATACATCTTACCCAACCCTAAACCCAACCCCAATATTCACCCAAACATAAGTGTGTCCTGAACTCTAACCCTAACCCTAACCCTTACCATATGGGCCCATTCATTCTAATGAATCTCATAGGCTATAATGGAGAATGGAAAAACATCCAAAAATTTTCCCCATCAAGCTTGTAGCATTCAGTGTGATATTAAAAATACATCTTACCCAACCCTAAACCCAACCCCAATATTCACCCAAACATAAGTGTGTCCTGAACTCTAACCCTAACCCTAACCCTTACCATATGGGCCCATTCATTTTAATAAATCTCATAGGCTATAATGGAGAATGGAAAAACATCCAAAATTTTTCCACATCAAGAGTGTACCATTCAGTGAGATATTAAAAATACATCTTACCCAACCCTAAACCCAACCCCAATATTCACCCAAACATAAGTGTGTCCTGAACTGAAACCCTAACCCTAACCCTTACCATATGGGCCCATTCATTTTAATGAATCTCATAGGCTATAATGGAGAATGGAGAAACATCCAAAATTTTTCCACATCAAGAGTGTACCATTCAGTGAGATATTAAAAATACATCTTACCCAACCCTAAACCCAACCACAATATTCACCCAAACATAAGTGTGTCCTGAACTCTAACCCTAACCCTAACCCTTACCATATGGGCCCATTCATTCTAATGAATCTCATAGGCTATAATGGAGAATGTAAAAACATCCAAATTTTTTCCCCATCAAGCGTGTACCATTCAGTGTGATATTAAAAATACATCTTACCCAACCCTAAACCCAACCCCAATATTCACCCAAACATAAGTGTGTCCTGAACTCTAACCCTAACCCTAACCCTTACCATATGGGCCCATTCATTCTAATGAATCTCATAGGTTATAATGGAGAATGGAAAAACATCCAAAATTTTTCCACATCAAGCTTGTAGCATTCAGAGTGATATTAAAAATACATCTTACCCAACCCTAAACCCAACCCCAATATTCACCCAAACATAAGTGTGGCCTGAACTGTAAACCTAACCCTAACCCTTACCATATGGGCCCATTCATTTTAATGAATCTCATAGGCTATAATGGAGAATGGAAAAACATCCAAAAATTTTCCACATCCAGAGTGTACCATTCAGTGAGATATTAAAAATACATCTTACCCAACCCTAAACCCAACCCCAATATTCACCCAAACATAAGTGTGTCCTGAACTCTAACCCTAACCCTAACCCTTACCATATGGGCCCATTCATTCTAATGAATCTCATAGGCTATAATGGAGAATGTAAAAACATCCAAATTTTTTTCCCATCAAGTGTGTACCATTCAGTGTGATATTAAAAATACAACTTACCCAACCCTAAACCCAACCCAATATTCACCCAAACATAAGTGTGTCCTGAACTGTAACCCTAACCCTAACCCTTACCATATGGGCCCATTCATTCTAATGAATCTCATAGACTATAATGGAGAATGTAAAAACATCCAAATTTTTTTCCCATCAAGCGTGTACCATTCAGTGTGATATTAAAAATACATCTTACCCAACCCTAAACCCACCCCAATATTCAGCCAAACATAAGTGTGTCCTGAACTCTAACCCTAACCCTAACCCTTAGCATATGGGCACATTCATTCCAATGAATCTCATAGGTTATAATGGAGAATGGAAAAACATCCAAAAATTTTACCCATCAAGCTTGTAGCATTCAGTGTGATATTAAAAATACATCTTACCCAACCCTAAACCCAACCCCAATATTCACCCAAACATAAGTGTGTCCTGAACTCTAACCCTAACCCTAACCCTTACCATATGGGCTCATTCATTTTAATGAATCTCATAGGCTATAATGGAGAATGGAAAAACATCCAAAAAAATTTCCCATCAAGCATATACCATTCAGTGTGATATTAAAAATACACCTTACCCAACCCTAAACCCAACCCCAATATTCACCCAAACATAAGTGTGGCCTGAACTGTAACCCTAACCCTAACCCTTACCACATGGGCCCATTCATTTTAATGAATCTCATAGGCTATAATGGAGAATGGAAAAACATCCAAAATTTTTCCACATCAAGAGTGTACCATTCAGTGAGATATTAAAAATACATCTTACCCAACCCTAAACCCAACCCCAATATTCACCCAAACATAAGTGTGTCCTGAACTGAAACCCTAACCCTAACCCTTACCATATGGGCCCATTCATTTTAATGAATCTCATAGCCTATAATGGAGAATGGAAAAACATCCAAAATTTTTCCACATCAAGAGTGTACCATTCAGTGAGATATTAAAAATACATCTTACCCAACCCTAAACCCAACCCCAATATTCACCCAAACATAAGTGTGTCCTGAACTCTAACCCTAACCCTAACCCTTACCATATGGGCCCATTCATTTTAATGAATCTCATAGGCTATAATGGAGAATGGAGAAACATCCAAAATCTTTCCACATCAAGAGTGTACCATTCAGTGAGATATTAAAAATACATCTTACCCAACCCTAAACCCAACCCCAATATTCACCCAAACATAAGTGTGTCCTGAACTCTAACCCTAACCCTAACCCTTACCATATGGGCCCATTCATTCTAATGAATCTCATAGGCTATAATGGAGAATGTAAAAACATCCAAATTTTTTCCCCATCAAGCGTGTACCATTCAGTGTGATATTAAAAATACATCTTACCCAACCCTAAACCCAACCCCAATATTCACCCAAACATAAGTGTGTCCTGAACTCTAACCCTAACCCTAACCCTTACCATATGGGCCCATTCATTCTAATGAATCTCATAGGTTATAATGGAGAATGGAAAAACATCCAAAATTTTTCCACATCAAGCTTGTAGCATTCAGAGTGATATTAAAAATACATCTTACCCAACCCTAAACCCAACCCCAATATTCACCCAAACATAAGTGTGTCCTGAACTGTAACCCTAACCCTAACCCTTACCATATGGGCCCATTCATTTTAATGAATCTCATAGGCTATAATGGAGAATGGAAAAACATCCAAAATTTTTCCACATCCAGAGTGTACCATTCAGTGAGATATTAAAAATACATCTTACCCAACTCTAAACCCAACCCCAATATTCACCCAAACATAAGTCTGTCCTGAACTCTAACCCTAACCCTAACCCTTACCATATGGGCCCATTCATTCTAATGAATCTCATAGGCTATAATGGAGAATGTAAAAACATCCAAATTTTTTTCCCATCAAGCGTGTACCATTCAGTGTGATATTAAAAATACAACTTACCCAACCCTAAACCCAACCCAATATTCACCCAAACATAAGTGTGTCCTGAACTGTAACCCTAACCCTAACCCTTACCATATGGGCCCATTCATTCTAATGAATCTCATAGACTATAATGGAGAATGTAAAAACATCCAATTTTTTTTCCCATCAAGCGTGTACCATTCAGTGTGATATTAAAAATACATCTTACCCAACCCTAAACCCAACCCCAATATTCACCCAAACATAAGTGTGTCCTGAACTCTAACCCTAACCCTATCCCTTAGCATATGGGCCCATTCATTCCAATGAATCTCATAGGTTATAATGGAGAATGGAAAAACATCCAAAAATTTTACCCATCAAGCTTGTAGCATTCAGTGTGATATTAAAAATACATCTTACCCAACCCTAAACCCAACCCCAATATTCACCCAAACATAAGTGTGTCCTGAACTCTAACCCTAAACCTAACCCTTACCATATGGGCTCATTCATTTTAATGAATCTCATAGGCTATAATGGAGAATGGAAAAACATCCAAAAAAATTTCCCATCAAGCATATACCATTCAGTGTGATATTAAAAATACACCTTACCCAACCCTAAACCCAACCCCAATATTCACCCAAACATAAGTGTGGCCTGAACTGTAACCCTAACCCTAACCCTTACCATATGGGCCCATTCATTTTAATGAATCTCATAGGCTATAATGGAGAATGGAAAAACATCCAAAATTTTTCCACATCCAGAGTGTACCATTCAGTGAGATATTAAAAATACATCTTACCCAACTCTAAACCCAACCCCAATATTCACCCAAACATAAGTGTGTCCTGAACTCTAACCCTAACCCTAACCCTTACCATATGGGCCCATTCATTCTAATGAATCTCATAGGCTATAATGGAGAATGTAAAAACATCCAAATTTTTTTCCCATCAAGCGTGTACCATTCAGTGTGATATTAAAAATACAACTTACCCAACCCTAAACCCAACCCAATATTCACCCAAACATAAGTGTGTCCTGAACTGTAACCCTAACCCTAACCCTTACCATATGGGCCCATTCATTCTAATGAATCTCTTAGACTATAATGGAGAATGTAAAAACATCCAAATTTTTTTCCCATCAAGCGTGTACCATTCAGTGTGATATTAAAAATACATCTTACCCAACCCTAAACCCAACCCCAATATTCACCCAAACATAAGTGTGTCCTGAACTCTAACCCTAACCCTAACCCTTAGCATATGGGCCCATTCATTCCAATGAATCTCATAGGTTATAATGGAGAATGGAAAAACATCCAAAAATTTTCCCCGTCAAGCTTGTAGCATTCAGTGTGATATTAAAAATACATCTTACCCAACCCTAAACCCAACCCCAATATTCACCCAAACATAAGTGTGTCCTGAACTCTAACCCTAACCCTAACCCTTACCATATGGGCTCATTCATTTTAATGAATCTCATAGGCAATAATGGAGAATGGAAAAACATCCAAAAAATTTCCCCATCAAGCGTATACCATTCAGTGTGATATTAAAAATACATCTTACCCAACCCTAAACCCAACCCCAATATTCACCCAAACATAAGTGTGTCCTGAACTGTAACCCTAACCCTAACCCTTACCATATGGGCCCATTCATTTTAATGAATCTCATAGGCTATAATGGAGAATGGAAAAACATCCAAAATTTTTCCACATCAAGAGTGTACCATTCAGTAAGATATTAAAAATACATCTTACCCAACCCTAAACCCAATCCCAATATTCACCCAAACATAAGTGTGTCCTGAACTGAAACCCTAACCCTAACCCTTACCATATGGGCCCATTCATTTTAATGAATTTCATAGGCTATAATGGAGAATGGAAAACCATCCAAAATTTTTCCACATCAAGATTGTACCATTCAGTGAGATATTAAAAATACATCTTACCCAACCCTAAACCCAACCCCAATATTCACCCAAACATAAGTGTGTCCTGAACTCTAACCCTAAACCTAACCCTTACCTTATGGGCCCATTCATTTTAATGAATCTCATAGGCAATAATGGAGAATGGAAAAACATCCAAAAAATTTCCCCATCAAGCGTATACCATTCAGTGTGATATTAAAAATACATCTTACCCAACCCTAAACCCAACCCCAATATTCACCCAAACATAAGTGTGTCCTGAACTCTAACCGTAACCCTAACCCTTACCATATGGGCCCATTCATTTTAATGAATCTCATAGGCTATAATGGAGAATGGAAAAACATCCAAAATTTTTCCACATCAAGAGTGTACCATTCAGTGAGATATTAAAAATACATCTTACCCAACCCTAAACCCAACCCCAATATTCACCCAAACATAAGTGTGTCCTGAACTCTAACCCTAACCCTAACCCTTACCATATGGGCCCATTTATTCTAATGAATCTCATAGGCTATAATGGAGAATGTAAAAACGTCCAAATTTTTTTCCCATCAAGCGTGTACCATTCAGTGTGATATTAAAAATACATCTTACCCAACCCTAAACCCAACCCCAATATTCACCCAAACATAAGTGTGTCCTGAACTCTAACCCTAACCCTTACCATATGGGCCCATTCATTTTAATGAATCTCATAGGCAATAATGGAGAATGGAAAAACATCCAAAAAATTTCCCCATCAAGCGTATACCATTCAGTGTGATATTAAAAATACATCTTACCCAACCCTAAACCCAACCCCAATATTCACCCAAACATAAGTGTGTCCTGAACTCTAACCCTAACCCTAACCCTTACCATATGGGCCCATTCATTTTAATGAATCTCATAGGTTATAATGGGGAATGGAAAAACATCCAAAATTTTTCCACATCAAGAGTGTACCATTCAGTGAGATATTAAAAATACATCTTACCCAACCCTAAACCCAACCCCAATATTCACCCAAACATAAGTGTGTCCTGAACTCTAACCCTAACCCTAACCCTTACCATATGGGCCCATTCATTCTCATGAATCTCATAGGCTATAATGGAGAATGTAAAAACATCCAAATTTTTTTCCCCTCAAGCGTTTACCATTCAGTGTGATATTAAAAATACATCTTACCCAACCCTAAACCCAACCCCAATATTCACCCAAACATAAGTGTGTCCTGAACTGTAACCCTAACCCTAACCCTTACCATATGGGCCCATTCATTCTAATGAATCTCATAGACTATAATGGAGAATGTAAAAACATCCAAATTTTTTTTCCCATCAAGCGTGTACCATTCAGTGTGATGTTAAAAATACATCTTACCCAACCCTAAACCCAACCCCAATATTCACCCAAACATAAGTGTGTCCTGAACTCTATCCCTAACCCTAACCCTTACCATATGGGCCCATTCATTCCAATGAATCTCATAGGTTATAATGGAGAATGGAAAAACATCCAAAAATTTTCCCCATCAAGCTTGTAGCATTCAGTGTGATATTAAAAATACATCTTACCCAACCCTAAACCCAACCCCAATATTCACCCAAACATAAGTGTGTCCTGAACTCTAACCCTAACCCTAACCCTTACCATATGGGCTCATTCATTTTAATGAATCTCATCGGCTATAATGGAGAATGGAAAAACATCCAAAAAATTTTCCCATCAAGCGTATACCATTCAGTGTGATATTAAAAATACACCTTACCCAACCCTAAATCCAACCCCAATATTCACACAAACATAAGTGTGGCCTGAACTGTAACCCTAACCCTAACGCTTACCATATGGGCCCATTCATTTTAATGAATCTCATAGGCTATAATGGAGAATGGAGAAACATCCAAGATTTTTCCACATCAAGAGTGTACCATTCAGTTAGATATTAAAAATACATCTTACCAACCCTAAACCCAACCCCAATATTCACCCAAACATAAGTGTGTCCTGAACTCTAACCCTAACCCTAACCCTTACCATATGGGCCCATTCATTCTAATGATTCTCATAGGCTATAATGGAGAATGTAAAAACATCCAAATTTTTTTCCCATCAAGCTTGTACCATTCAGTGTGATATTAAAAATACATCTTACCCAACCCTAAACCCAACCCCAATATTCACCCAAACATAAGTGTGTCCTGAACTCTAACCCTAACCCTAACCCTTACCATATGGGCCCATTCATTCTAATGAATCTCTTAGGTTATAATGGAGAATGGAAAAACATCCAAAATTTTTCCACATCAAGCTTGTAGCATTCAGAGTGATATTAAAAATACATCTTACCCAACCCTAAACCCAACCCCAATATTCACCCAAACATAAGTGTGGCCTGAACTGTAACCCTAACCCTAACCCTTACCATATGGGCCCATTCATTTTAATGAATCTCATAGGCTATAATGGAGAATGGAAAAACATCCAAAATTTTTCCACATCCAGAGTGTACCATTCCGTGAGATATTAAAAATACATCTTACCCAACTCTAAACCCAACCCCAATATTCACCCAAACATAAGTGTGTCCTGAACTCTAACCCTAACCCTAACCCTTACCATATGGGCCCATTCATTTTAATGAATCTCATAGGCTATAATGGAATATGGAAAAACATCCAAAATTTTTCCACATCAAGAGTGTAACATTCAGTGAGATATTAAAAATACATTTTACCCAACCCTAAACCCAACCCCAATATTCACCCAAACATAAGTGTGTCCTGAACTCTAACCCTAACCCTAACCCTTACCATATGGGCCCATTCATTCTAATGAATCTCATAGGCTATAAAGGAGAATGGAAAAACATCCAAAATTTTTCCCCATCAAGAGTGCACCATTCAGTGTGATATTAAAAATACATCTTACCCAACCCTAAACCCAACCCCAATATTCACCCAAACATAAGTGTGTCCTGAACTCTAACCCTAACCCTAACCCTTACCATATGGGCCCATTCATTCTAATGAATCTCATAGGCTATAATGGAGAATGGAAAAACATCCAAAAATTTTCCCCATCAAGCTTGTAGCATTCAGTGTGATATTAAAAAAAAATCTTACCCAAACCTAAACCCAACCCCAATATTCACCCAAACATAAGTGTGTCCTGAACTCTAACCCTAACCCTAACCCTTACCATATGGGCCCATTCATTTTAATGAATCTCATAGGCTATAATGGAGAATGGAAAAAAATCCAAAATTTTTTCCCATCAAGTGTATACCATTCAGTGTGATATTAAAAATACATCTTACCCAACCCTAAACCCAACCCCAAAATTCACCCAAACATAAGTGTGTCCTGAACTCTAACCCTAACCCTAACCCTTACCATATGGGCCCATTCATTCTAATGAATCTCATAGGCTATAATGGAGAATGGAGAAACATCCAAAATTTTTCCACATCAAGAGTGTACCATTCAGTGAGATACTAAAAATACATCATACCAACCCTAAACCCAACCCCAATATTCACCCAAACATAAGTGTGTCCGGAACTCTAACCCTAACCCTAACCCTTACCATATGGGCCCATTCATTCTAATGAATCTCATAGGCTATAATGGAGAATGTAAAAACATCCAAATTTTTTTCCCATCAAGCTTGTACCATTCAGTGTGATATTAAAAATACATCTTACCCAACCCTAAACCCAACCCCAATATTCACCCAAACATAAGTGTGTCCTGAACTCTAACCCTAACCCTAACCCTTACCATATGGGCCCATTCATTTCAATGAATCTCATAGGCTATAATGGAGAATGGAAAAACATCCAAAAAAATTTCCCATCAAGCGTATACCATTCAGTGTGATATTAAAAATAAATCTTACCCAACCCTAAACCCAACCCCAATATTCACCCAAACATAAGTGTGTCCTGAACTGTAACCCTAACCCTAACCCTTACCATATGGGCCCATTCATTTTAATGAATCTCATAGGCTATAATGGAGAATGGAAAAACATCCAAAATTTTTCCCAATCAAGAGTGTACCATTCAGTGTGATATTAAAAATACATCTTACCCAACCCTAAACCCAACCCCAATATTCACCCAAACATAAGTGTGTTCTGAACTCTAACCCTAACCCTAACCCTTACCATATGGGCCCATTCATTCTAATGAATCTCATAGGCTATAATGGAGAATGGAAAAACATCCAAAAATTTTCCCCATCAAGCTTGTGGCATTCAGTGTGATATTAAAAATACATCTTACCCAACCCTAAACCCAACCCCAATATGCACCCAAACATAAGTGTGTCCTGAACTCTAACCCTAACCCTAACCCTTACCATATGGGCCCATTCATTCTAATGAATCTCATAGGCTATAATGGATAATGTAAAAACATCCAAATTTTTTCCCCATCAAGCGTGTACCATTCAGTGTGATATTAAAAATACATCTTACCCAACCCTAAACCCAACCCCAATATTCACCCAAACATAAGTGTGCCCTGAACTGTAACCCTAACCCTAACCCTTACCATATGGGCCCATTCATTTTAATGAATCTCTTAGGCTATAATGGAGAATGGAAAAACATCCAAAATTTTTCCACATCAAGAGTGTACCATTCAGTGAGATATTAAAAATACATCTTACCCAACCCTAAACCCAACCCCAATATTCACCCAAACATAAGTGTGTCCTGAACTCTAACCCTAACCCTAACCCTTACCATATGGGCCCATTCATTTTAATGAATCTCATAGGCAATAATGGAGAATGGAAAAACATCCAAAAAATATCCCCATCAAGCGTATACCATTCAGTGTGATATTAAAAATACATCTTACCCAACCCTAAACCCAACCCCAATATTTACCCAAACATAAGTGTGTCCTGAACTGTAACCCTAACCCTAACCCTTACCATATTGGCCCATTCATTTTAATGAATCTCATAGGCTATAATGGAGAATGGAAAAACATCCAAAATTTTTCCACATCAAGAGTGTACCATTCAGTGAGATATTAAAAATACATCTTACCCAACCCTAAACCCAACCCCAATATTCACCCAAACATAAGTGTGTCCTGAACTCTAACCCTAACCCTAACCCTTACCATATGGGCCCATTCATTTTAATGAATCTCATAGGCTATAATGGAGAATGGAGAAACATCCAAAATTTTTCCACATCAAGAGTGTACCATTCAGTGAGATATTAAAATACATCTTACCCAACCCTAAACCCAACCCCAATATTCACCCAAACATAAGTGTGTCCTGAACTCTAACCCTAACCCTAACCCTTACCATATGGGCCCATTCATTCTAATGAATCTCATAGGCTATAATGGAGAATGTAAAAACATCCAAATTTTTTTCCCATCAAGCGTGTACCATTCAGTGTCTTATTAAAAATACATCTTACCCAACCCTAAACCCAACCCCAATATTCACCCAAACATAAGTGTGTCCTGAACTCTAACCCTAACCCTAACCCTTACCATATGGGCCCATTCATTTCAATGAATCTCATAGGCTACAATGGAGAATGGAAAAACATCCAAAAAAATTTCCCATCAAGCGTATACCATTCAGTGTGATATTAAAAATAAATCTTACCCAACCCTAAACCTAACCCCAATATTCACCCAAACATAAGTGTGTCCTGAACTGTAACCCTAACCCTAACCCTTACCATATGGGCCCATTCATTTTAATGAATCTCATAGGCTAAAATGGGGAATGGAAAAACATCCAAAATTTTTCCACATCAAGAGTGTACCATTCAGTGAGATATTAAAAATACATCTTACCCAACCCTAAACCCAACCCCAATATTCACCCAAACATAAGTGTGTCCTGAACTCTAACCCTAACCCTAACCCTTACCATAAGAGCCCATTCATTTTAATGAATCTCACAGGCTATAATGGAGAATGGAAAAACATCCAAAATTTTTCCACATCAAGAGTGTACCATTCAGTGAGATATTAAAAATACATCTTACCCAACCCTAAACCCAACCCCAATATTCACCCAAACATAAGTGTGTCCTGAACTCTAACCCTAACCCTAACCCTTACCATATGGGCCCATTCATTTTAATGAATCTCATAGGCTATAATGGAGAATGGAGAAACATCCAAAATTTTTCCACATCAAGAGTGTACCATTCAGTGAGATATTAAAAATACATCTTACCAACCCTAAACCCAACCCCAATATTCACCCAAACATAAGTGTGTCCTGAACTCTAACCCTAACCCTAACCCTTACCATATGTGCCCATTCATTCTAATGAATCTAATAGGCTATAATGGAGAATGTAAAAACATCCAAATTTTTTTCCCATCAAGCTTGTACCATTCAGTGTGATATTAAAAATACATCTTACCCAACCCTAAACCCAACCCCAATATTCACCCAAACATAAGTGTGTCCTGAACTCTAACCCTAACCCTAACCCTTACCATATGGGCCCTTTCATTTCAATGAATCTCATAGGCTATAATGGAGAATGGAAAAACATCCAAAAAAATTTCCCATCAAGCGTATACCATTCAGTGTGATATTAAAAATAAATCTTACCCAACCCCAATATTCACCCAAACATAAGTGTGTCCTGAACTGTAACCCTAACCCTAACCCTTACCATATGGGCCCATTCATTTTAATGAATCTCATAGGCTATAATGGAGAATGGAAAAACATCCACAATTTTTCCCAATCAAGAGTGTACCATTCAGTGTGATATTAAAAATACATCTTACCCAACCCTAAACCCAACCCCAATATTCACCCAAACATAAGTGTGTCCTAAACTCTAACCCTAACCCTAACCCTTACCATATGGGCCCATTCATTCTAATGAATCTCATAGGCTATAATGGAGAATGTAAAAACATCCAATTTTTTTTCCCATCAAGCTTGTGGCATTCAGTGTGATATTAAAAATACATCTTACCCAACCCTAAACCCAACCCCAATATTCACCCAAACATAAGTGTGTCCTGAACTCTAACCCTAACCCTAACCCTTACCATATGGGCCCATTCATTCTAATGAATCTCATAGGCTATAATGGATAATGTAAAAACATCCAAATTTTTTTCCCATAAAGCGTGTACCATTCAGTGTGATATTAAAAATACATCTTACCCAACCCTAAACCCAACCCCAATATTCACCCAAACATAAGTGTGTCCTGAACTCTAACCCTAACCCTAACCCTTACCATATGGGCCCATTCATTTTAATGAATCTCATAGGCTATAATGGAGAATGGAGAAACATCCAAAATTTTTCCACCTCAAGAGTGTACCATTCAGTGAGATATTAAAAATACATCTTACCAACCCTAAACCCAACCCCAATATTCACCCAAACATAAGTGTGTCCTGAACTCTAACCCTAACCCTAACCCTTACCATATGGGCCCATTCATTTTAATGAATCTCATAGGCTATAATGGAGAATGGAGAAACATCCAAAATTTTTCCACCTCAAGAGTGTACCATTCAGTGAGATATTAAAAATACATCTTACCAACCCTAAACCCAACCCCAATATTCACCCAAACATAAGTGTGTCCTGAACTCTAACCCTAACCCTAACCCTTACCATATGGGCCCATTCATTTTAATGAATCTCATAGGCTATAATGGAGAATGGAGAAACATCCAAAATTTTTCCACCTCAAGAGTGTACCATTCAGTGAGATATTAAAAATACATCTTACCAACCCTAAACCCAACCCCAATATTCACCCAAACATAAGTGTGTCCTGAACTCTAACCCTAACCCTAACCCTTACCATATGGGCCCATTCATTCTAATGAATCTCATAGGCTATAATGGAGAATGTAAAAACATCCAAATTTTTTTCCCATCAAGCGTGTACCATTCAGTGTGATATTAAAAATACAACTTACCCAACCCTAAACCCAACCCAATATTCACCCAAACATAAGTGTGTCCTGAACTCTAACCCTAACCCTAACCCTTACCATATGGGCTCATCATTTTAATGAATCTCATAGGCTATAATGGAGAATGGAAAAACATCCAAAAAATTTTCCCATCAAGCATATACCATTCAGTGTGATATTAAAAATACACCTTACCCAACCCTAAACCCAACCCCAATATTCACCCAAACATAAGTGTGGCCTGAACTGTAACCCTAACCCTTACCATATGGGCCCATTCATTTTAATGAATCTCATAGCCTATAATGGAGAATGGAAAAACATCCAAAATTTTTCCACATCAAGAGTGTACCATTCAGTGAGATATTAAAAATACATCTTACCCAACCCTAAACCAAACCCCAATATTCACCCAAACATAAGTGTGTCCTGAACTCTAACCCTAACCCTAACCCTTACCATATGGGCCCATTCATTCGAATGAATCTCATAGGCTATAATGGAGAATGGAAAAACATCCAAAAATTTTCCCCGTCAAGCTTGTAGCATTCAGTCTGATATTAAAAATACATCTTACCCAACCCTAAACCCAACCCCAATATTCACCCAAACATAAGTGTGTCCTGAACTCTAACCCTAACCCTAACCCTTACCATATGCGCCCATTCATTTTAATGAATCTCATAGGCAATAATGGAGAATGGAAAAACATCCAAAAAATTTCCCCATCAAGCGTATACCATTCAGTGTGATATTAAAAATACATCTTACCCAACCCTAAACCCAACCCCAATATTCACCCAAACATAAGTGTGTCCTGAACTGTAACCCTAACCCTAACCCTTACCATATGGGCCCATTCATTTTAATGAATCTCATAGGCTATAATGGAGAATGGAAAAACATCCAAAATTTTTCCACATCAAGAGTGTACCATTCAGTAAGATATTAAAAATACATCTTACCCAACCCTAAACCCAATCCCAATATTCACCCAAACATAAGTGTGTCCTGAACTGAAACCCTAACCCTAACCCTTACCATATGGGCCCATTCATTTTAATGAATTTCATAGGCTATAATGGAGAATGGAAAACCATCCAAAATTTTTCCACATCAAGATTGTACCATTCAGTGAGATATTAAAAATACATCTTACCCAACCCTAAACCCAACCCCAATATTCACCCAAACATAAGTGTGTCCTGAACTCTAACCCTAAACCTAACCCTTACCTTATGGGCCCATTCATTTTAATGAATCTCATAGGCAATAATGGAGAATGGAAAAACATCCAAAAAATTTCCCCATCAAGCGTATACCTGTTGGAGCAAGAATCTACATAAACCCAGTCTGACAGCTACAGTATGACAGCTGGTGATCTAGCTGCCAGGCTAGGTCACAGTGACCTGATCAGCAGACCGGCTTGAGCCGGCAGAAGCCAAGTGATGCAATCTGCTGAGTCAGCATGGCCAGGATTGGCTGCTTGGACTATATATGATCTGTGTGTGCATCACACAGGTCTCTCCCTGTGAGATGGTGGTTAGGCGAAGCACTTTGTCCGTGGAGGTGATATTGTATAGACTGCACAAGAGAGCACTTGTCGTGTATATATGTTAATACACCTTTTGGCACTAGTTGCACGTGTCGGCCTGATTTTCTTTCCTGAAGCCCTGTGTCGGGCAAGTCATCTCCCTCACTCTGCTACTCCCGCTCCGACAGGGTTATGGGCCCAGCTCGCTTCCGCTGCGCGGAGGAGAGAGTTGAGAGTTGAGCTGACTGTGAGTTTGGAAAGAGCCGGAGGCGAGGAACGCCGGTGAAGGACACAGAAGCACCACCGTTCTCTGTTTGAGAGCCAGAGGGACGTCGGCAGCCAGCTGTGAGGAGGAGTCGGCACGATGGCTCAGCAACAGCTTGGAGTAGCCGTTGAGAAGCTCACCTCAGCCAACTACGCGGTGTGGAGCCTGAGAATGCAACACTACCTCAAGCGTGAAGGGCAATGGCTGTTCGTGAGTAACCCCCCTGCTGACTTATCTCCTGCCGAGACTGTGTTATCGGATAAGGCACTGGCCAACATAGTGCTATCTATAGGAGATGACCAGCTGGTTTATGTGCGAGGGAAGGACACTCCCAAGGCTGCCTGGGACGCGTTGAGTGCGGTGCATGTTAGCACCACTGCTGGCTCCCTCATGGCCTTGACAAGGAGGATGTTCCGCACCGTTATGCCGGCTGGAGGGTGTGTGAAAGATCACATCAAACGGCTAACGGACTGTTTCGTTGAGCTGGAGGCAAGAGGCAAGACTGTAGCTCCAGACGACAGAGTGTACATTTTGCTGTCGTCGTTGCCACCTGAGTACACTCCCCTGATAACTTCTCTGGAGACGGTGGACGTAGCGACCCTGACCATGGAATACGTCTGTGCCCACCTGCTTGACTTCCAAGAGAGAATTGCGGCCGTGAGCTGTCCGGGGGTGTCGGCCGGGCAGCGTGCTGTTATCGGTGTGTCCGGGAAGACAGCCAAGAATGAGCCAGCTTTTGCTGCTGGCAGGCGTCCGAAGGTGGAGGAAGTGGAGCCGACTGCGTTTGCAGTCCGTCGCTGCTATGGATGCGGGTCGTCGCAGCACCTGCTCCGAGCTTGCCCTGAGAGGGAGAAGAGGCGGGGGCGTGTGCGGCGAGAGCGGAGGACCGCCAGCCCGTGTGAGGAAGCAACCCGGCTGGTCACGTCTGCAGTAGAGAGCACAGGGTCTGCTTGGATTTTAGACTCCGGGGCAACGAGCCATCTCTGCTGCGAGAAGGAGTTGTTGAAAAACATTGACAGTCCTGAGCATAAGTATGTGAGATTGGCTGATGGGACCACTGCCAATTCTGTTTGCTCAGGCAATGTGGAATTTCCTGCACTGAAATGTATGTTGCAAAATGTGTTGTATGTACCCTCACTGCAGTCTAACCTGTTGAGTGTTAGCACACTGTTTGACCAGGGATACCAGGTGAGATTTGAGAAAACCTGCTGCAAAATCCTGGGAGGTGGGGGAAAGTTGCTTGTGACAGGAAAGAGGGAAGGTAAACTGTATGTGGTCCAGAGTGATTGTGCCCAGGTGGCTCAGGTGTCGAATGAGCCTGTGCACAATAATTGTATACATTTGCTCCATAGGAGACTTGGGCACTGCGGATTTAGGGCGTTAAAGAAAACCCTGGAGCTTGTGCCTAGTTTGAAAGTAAATCCTTGCAAATGTTACTTGGATTGCCAGGTCTGCAAGAAGACCAAAAGCAAGGCGTGTGCTGTTGCTAAAGAAAGCTCAAGGGAAAGCACACGAGCCCTGGAACTAGTCCATTTAGACGTTATTGGCCCATTGCCAAAGAGTCTGTCGGGGAGGAGATACTGCTTGGTGGCCACCGACGACCACACGAGGTACGCGTGGGTTTTCACCATGGTGCATAAGTCTGAGGTGTATAAGACATTCACCAAGTGGGTCAAAGCAGTGGAGAGACAATTAGGGGTTAATCTCCTAGCTGTACAAACCGACAGAGGGGGGGGAATTCTTATCTAACCAGATGAAACGTTGGCTGGAGAACAAGGGCATCGCCCACCGTCTGACGAACCCGGCAACGCCCCGAGAAAATGGGCATGGGGGTGTATTGCAGAATGTGATGTATTGCATGTTAGAGGATGCACAACTGCCAATGACCTATTGGGCAGAAACCATACATGCAGCTGTTTTTTTGCAAAATAGGGTTTGGTGTAATACTGTGAAAATGTGCCTTACAGGTTACTGTTGAACAAGACCCCAGATTTGAGTTCTTTAAAAGTCTTTGGGTCACGGGCTCGGGTTGGCATCCACTCCACGAGTAGCGGGGAGGGGGATGTCCGGGCAGAGAGCCTAATTTTTCTGGGCTACAAGCCAAGGGCCAGGTGTTATCGTTTCTGCAATAGCAAAAGCAAGATAACACTTAGTAAGAGTGCCCAGTTCAATGAAGAAAGCAGCTGGCCAAGGTTGCACTCCTTGCAGAAACAATTTGTCCTGCTGCCAAGTAGCGATAACGATGTTGGAGCGCAGCCCAGAACTCCAGCCCAGGAGGTGGGCACCCAGTTGGGGCTGGAGAAGGTGAGCCGAATGCTGGCACAGAGCCTGACGAGCAGAGTCAGGAGGCAGAGCCTCAAATGCAGGAACTGGAGGTAAAGTGTGAGAGTCAGGAGGTTCAACACCCAATTACAGGGGCAGAGCAACCAGCCCAGGAGGTGGGAACAGAGCAACCCGAAGAAGACAAAGCTGGTCCAAGCACAGGGCCACGGGTGTCTGCCAGGTCCACCAAAGGCCAACGTCCCGCTAGGTACAAGTGTCCCTATGTCACTCTGACTGTCAATCCAGACCCACCCGGATTTGAGGAAATGTTAAAAGAAAAGGCTAAGAAATGGAAAGCCTGGGTGGCAGAGTGCGAGGCAAGGGAGAAGGAGGCTGAAGCCAAGCGTCTGAAAGAGCTGGCTGAACAGGAACACGATGATGTGTTTTACAATCATGATGAGTTCCTGAACGAATTCCGGAAAGGGTTCCGAGCTACGTAAATATGAACTGTAATGTTGCTGGTGGACATGTATGTAAACTGTGTAAAGTGTTTTGGTGCACTGGGTTTAAATAGATTAGGAGGTGTGTTGGAGCAAGAATCTACATAAACCCAGTCTGACAGCTACAGTATGACAGCTGGTGATCTAGCTGCCAGGCTAGGTCACAGTGACCTGATCAGCAGACCGGCTTGAGCCGGCAGAAGCCAAGTGATGCAATCTGCTGAGTCAGCATGGCCAGGATTGGCGCTTGGACTATATATGATCTGTGTGTGCATCACACAGGTCTCTCCCTGTGAGATGGTGGTTAGGCGAAGCACTTTGTCCGTGGAGGTGATATTGTATAGACTGCACAAGAGAGCACTTGTCGTGTATATATGTTAATACACCTTTTGGCACTAGTTGCACGTGTCGGCCTGATTTTCTTTCTGAAGCCCTGTGTCGGGCAAGTCATCTCCCTCACTCTGCTACTCCCGCTCCGACAATACCATTCAGTGTGATATTAAAAATACATCTTACCCAACCCTAAACCCAACCCCAATATTCACCCAAACATAAGTGTGTCCTGAACTCTAACCGTAACCCTAACCCTTACCATATGGGCCCATTCATTTTAATGAATCTCATAGGCTATAATGGAGAATGGAAAAACATCCAAAATTTTTCCACATCAAGAGTGTACCATTCAGTGAGATATTAAAAATACATCTTACCCAACCCTAAACCCAACCCCAATATTCACCCAAACATAAGTGTGTCCTGAACTCTAACCCTAACCCTAACCCTTACCATATGGGCCCATTTATTCTAATGAATCTCATAGGCTATAATGGAGAATGTAAAAACGTCCAAATTTTTTTCCCATCAAGCGTGTACCATTCAGTGTGATATTAAAAATACATCTTACCCAACCCTAAACCCAACCCCAATATTCACCCAAACATAAGTGTGTCCTGAACTCTAACCCTAACCCTTACCATATGGGCCCATTCATTTTAATGAATCTCATAGGCAATAATGGAGAATGGAAAAACATCCAAAAAATTTCCCCATCAAGCGTATACCATTCAGTGTGATATTAAAAATACATCTTACCCAACCCTAAACCCAACCCCAATATTCACCCAAACATAAGTGTGTCCTGAACTCTAACCCTAACCCTAACCCTTACCATATGGGCCCATTCATTTTAATGAATCTCAATAGGTTATAATGGGGAATGGAAAAACATCCAAAATTTTTCCACATCAAGAGTGTACCATTCAGTGAGATATTAAAAATACATCTTACCCAACCCTAAACCCAACCCCAATATTCACCAAACATAAGTGTGTCCTGAACTCTAACCCTAACCCTAACCCTTACCATATGGGCCCATTCATTCTCATGAATCTCATAGGCTATAATGGAGAATGTAAAAACATCCAAATTTTTTTCCCCTCAAGCGTTTACCATTCAGTGTGATATTAAAAATACATCTTACCCAAACCTAAACCCAACCCCAATATTCACCCAAACATAAGTGTGTCCTGAACTGTAACCCTAACCCTAACCCTTACCATATGGGCCCATTCATTCTAATGAATCTCATAGACTATAATGGAGAATGTAAAAACATCCAAATTTTTTTTCCCATCAAGCGTGTACCATTCAGTGTGATGTTAAAAATACATCTTACCCAACCCTAAACCCAACCCCAATATTCACCCAAACATAAGTGTGTCCTGAACTCTATCCCTAACCCTAACCCTTACCATATGGGCCCATTCATTCCAATGAATCTCATAGGTTATAATGGAGAATGGAAAAAACATCCAAAAATTTTCCCCATCAAGCTTGTAGCATTCAGTGTGATATTAAAAAATACATCTTACCCAACCCTAAACCCAACCCCAATATTCACCCAAACATAAGTGTGTCCTGAACTCTAACCCTAACCCTAACCCTTACCATATGGGCTCATTCATTTTAATGAATCTCATCGGCTATAATGGAGAATGGAAAAACATCCAAAAAATTTTCCCATCAAGTCGTATACCATTCAGTGTGATATTAAAAATACACCTTACCCAACCCTAAATCCAACCCCAATATTCACACAAACATAAGTGTGGCCTGAACTGTAACCCTAACCCTAACGCTTACCATATGGGCCCATTCATTTTAATGATCTCATAGGCTATAATGGAGAATGGAGAAACATCCAAGATTTTTCCACATCAAGAGTGTACCATTCAGTTAGATATTAAAAATACATCTTACCAACCCTAAACCCAACCCCTATATTCACCCAAACATAAGTGTGTCCTGAACTCTAACCCTAACCCTAACCCCTTACCATATGGGCCCATTCATTCTAATGATTCTCATAGGCTATAATGGAGAATGTAAAAACATCCAAATTTTTTTCCCATCAAGCTTGTACCATTCAGTGTGATATTAAAAATACATCTTACCCAACCCTAAACCCAACCCCAATATTCACCCAAACATAAGTGTGTCCTGAACTCTAACCCTAACCCTAACCCTTACCATATGGGCCCATTCATTCTAATGAATCTCTTAGGTTATAATGGAGAATGGAAAAACATCCAAAATTTTTCCACATCAAGCTTGTAGCATTCAGAGTGATATTAAAAATACATCTTACCCAACCCTAAACCCAACCCCAATATTCACCCAAACATAAGTGTGGCCTGAACTGTAACCCCTAACCCTAACCTTACCATATGGGCCCATTCATTTTAATGAATCTCATAGGCTATAATGGAGAATGGAAAAACATCCAAAATTTTTCCACATCCAGAGTGTACCATTCCGTGAGATATTAAAATACATCTTACCCAACTCTAAACCCAACCCCAATATTCACCCAAACATAAGTGTGTCCTGAACTCTAACCCTAACCCTAACCCTTACCATATGGGCCCATTCATTTTAATGAATCTCATAGGCTATAATGGAATATGGAAAAACATCCAAAATTTTTCCACATCAAGAGTGTAACATTCAGTGAGATATTAAAAATACATTTTACCCAACCCTAAACCCAACCCCAATATTCACCCAAACATAAGTGTGTCCTGAACTCTAACCCTAACCCTAACCCTTACCATATGGGCCCATTCATTCTAATGAATCTCATAGGCTATAAAGGAGAATGGAAAAACATCCAAAATTTTTCCCCATCAAGAGTGCACCATTCAGTGTGATATTAAAAATACATCTTACCCAACCCTAAACCCAACCCCAATATTCACCCAAACATAAGTGTGTCCTGAACTCTAACCCTAACCCTAACCCTTACCATATGGGCCCATTCATTCTAATGAATCTCATAGGCTATAATGGAGAATGGAAAAACATCCAAAAATTTTCCCCATCAAGCTTGTAGCATTCAGTGTGATATTAAAAAAAAATCTTACCCAAACCTAAACCCAACCCCAATATTCACCCAAACATAAGTGTGTCCTGAACTCTAACCCTAACCCTAACCCTTACCATATGGGCCCATTCATTTTAATGAATCTCATAGGCTATAATGGAGAATGGAAAAAAATCCAAAATTTTTTCCCATCAAGTGTATACCATTCAGTGTGATATTAAAAATACATCTTACCCAACCCTAAACCAACCCCAAAATTCACCCAAACATAAGTGTGTCCTGAACTCTAACCCTAACCCCTAACCCTTACCATATGGGCCCATTCATTTTAATGAATCTCATAGGCTATAATGGAGAATGGAAAAACATCCAAAATTTTTCCACGATCAAGAGTGTACCATTCAGTGAGATATTAAAAATACACCTTACCCAACCATAAACCCAACCCCAATATTCACCCAAACATAAGTGTGTCCTGAACTCTAACCCTAACCCTAACCCTTACCATATGGGCCCATCATTCATTCTAATGAATCTCATAGGCTATAATGGAGAATGTAAAAACATCCGAATTTTTTTCCCATCAAGCGTGTACCATTCAGTGTGATATTAAAAATACATCTTACCCAACCCTAAACCCAACCCCAATATTCACCCAAACATAAGTGTGTCCTGAACTGTAACCCTAACCCTAACACTTACCATATGGGCCCATTCATTTTAATGAATCTCATAGGCTATAATGGAGAATGGAAAAACATCCAAAAAATTTTTCCCCATCAAGTGTATACCATTCAGTGTGATATTAAAAATACATCTTACCCAACCCTAAACCCAACCCCAATATTCACCCAAACATAAGTGTGTCCTGAACTCTAACCCTAACCCTTACCATATGGGCCCATTCATTTTAATGAATCTCATAGGCTATTATGGAGAATGCAAAAACATCCAAAATTTTTCCACATCAAGGGTGTACCATTCAGTTGAGATATTAAAAATACATCTTACCCAACCCTAAACCCAACCCCAATATTCACCCAAACATAAGTGTGTCCTGAACTCTAACCCTAAACCCTAACCCTTACCATATGGGCCCATTCATTCTAATGAATCTCATAGGCTATAATGGAGAATGGAAAAACATCCAAAATTTTTCCCCATCAAGAGTGTACCATTCAGTGTGATATTAAAAATACATCTTACCCAAACCCTAAAACCCAACCCCAATATTCACCCAAACATAAGTGTGTCCTGAACTCTAACCCTAACCCTAACCCTTACCATATGGGCCCATTCATTCTAATGAATCTCATAGGCTATAATGGAGAATGGAAAAACATCCAAAAATTTTCCCCATCAAGCTTGTAGCATTCAGTGTGATATTAAAAATACATCTTACCCAACCCTAAACCCAACCCCAATATTCACCCAAACATAAGTGTGTCCTGAACTCTAACCCTAACCCTAACCCTTACCATATGGGCCCATTCATTTTAATGAATCTCATAGGCTATAATGGAGAATGGAAAAACATCCAAAAATTTTTCCCATCAAGCGTATACCATTCAGTGTGATATTAAAAATACATCTTACCCAACCCTAAACCCAACCCCAAAATTCACCCAAACATAAGTGTGTCCTGAACTCTAACCCTAACCCTTACCATATGGGCCCATTCATTTTAATGAATCTCATAGGCTATAATGGAGAATGGAAAAACATCCAAAAATTTTTTCCCCATCAAGTGTATACCATTCAGTGTGATATTAAAAATACATCTTACCCAACCCTAAACCCAACCCCAAAATTCACCCAAACATAAGTGTGTCCTGAACTCTAACCCTTAACCCTAACCCTTACCATATGGGCCCATTCATTTTAATGAATCTCATAGGCTATAATGGAGAATGGAAAAACATCCAAAATTTTTCCACATCCAGAGTGTACCATTCAGTGAGATATTAAAAATACATCTTACCCAACTCTAAACCCAACCCCAATATTCACCCAAACATAAGGTGTGTCCTGAACTCTAACCCTAACCCTAACCCTTACCATATGGGCCCATTCATTCTAATGAATCTCATAGGCTATAATGGAGAATGTAAAAACAATCCAAATTTTTTTCCCATCAAGCGTGTACCATTCAGTGTGATATTAAAAATACAACTTACCCAACCCTAAACCCAACCCAATATTCACCCAAACATAAGTGTGTCCTGAACTGTAACCCTAACCCTAACCCTTACCATATGGGCCCATTCATTCTAATGAATCTCTTAGACTATAATGGAGAATGTAAAAACATCCAAATTTTTTTTCCCATCAAGCGTGTACCATTCAGTGTGATATTAAAAATACATCTTACCCAACCCTAAACCCAACCCCAATATTCACCCAAACATAAGTGTGTCCTGAACTCTAACCCTAACCCTAACCCTTAGCATATGGGCCCATTCATTCCAATGAATCTCATAGGTTATAATGGAGAATGAAAAACATCCAAAAATTTTACCCATCAAGCTTGTAGCATTCAGTGTGATATTAAAAATACATCTTACCCAACCCTAAACCCAACCCCAATATTCACCCAAACATAAGTGTGTCCTGAACTCTAACCCTAACCCTAACCCTTACCATATGGGCTCATTCATTTTAATGAATCTCATAGGCTATAATGGAGAATGGAAAAACATCCAAAAAATTTTCCCATCAAGCATATACCATTCAGTGTGATATTAAAAATACACCTTACCCAACCCTAAACCCAACCCCAATATTCACCCAAACATAAGTGTGGCCTGAACTGTAACCCTAACCCTTACCATATGGCCCATTCATTTTATGAATCTCATAGGCTATAATGGAGACATGGAAAAACATCCAAAATTTTTCCACATCAAGAGTGTACCATTCAGTGAGATATTAAAAATACATCTTACCCAACCCTAAACCAAACCCCAATATTCACCCAAACATAAGTGTGTCCTGAACTCTAACTTTAACCCTAACCCTTACCATATGGGCCCATTCATTCGAATGAATCTCATAGGCTATAATGGAGAATGGAAAAACATCCAAAAATTTTCCCCGTCAAGCTTGTAGCATTCAGTGTGATATTAAAAAATCATCTTACCCCAACCCTAAACCCAACCCCAATATTCACCCAAACATAAGTGTGTCCTGAACTCTAACCCTAACCCTAACCCTTACCATATGGGCCCATTCATTCTAATGAATCTCATAGGCTATAATGGAGAATGTAAAAACATCCAAATTTTTTTCCCCTCAAGCGTTTACCATTCAGTGTGATATTAAAAATACATCTTACCCAACCCTAAACCCAACCCCAATATTCACCCAAACATAAGTGTGTCCTGAACTGTAACCCTAACCCTAACCCTTACCATATGGGCCCATTCATTCTAATGAATCTCATAGACTATAATGGAGAATGTAAAAACATCCAAATTTTTTTTCCCATCAAGCGTGTACCATTCAGTTGATATTAAAAATACATCTTACCCAACCCTAAACCAACCCCAATATTCACCCAAACATAAGTGTGTCCTGAACTCTATCCCTAACCCTAACCCTTACCATATGGGCCCATTCATTCCAATGAATCTCATAGGTTATAATGGAGAATGGAAAAACATCCAAAAATTTTCCCCATCAAGCTTGTAGCATTCAGTGTGATATTAAAAATACATCTTACCCAACCCTAAACCCAACCCCAATATTCACCCAAACATAAGTGTGTCCTGAACTCTAACCCTAACCCTAACCCTTACCATATGGGCTCATTCATTTTAATGAATCTCATAGGCTATAATGGAGAATGGAAAAACATCCAAAAATTTTTCCCATCAAGCGTATACCATTCAGTGTGATATTAAAAATACACCTTACCCAACCCTAAACCCAACCCCAATATTCACACAAACATAAGTGTGGCCTGAACTGTAACCCTAACCCTAACCCTTACCATATGGGCCCATTCATTTTAATGAATCTCATAGGCTATAATGGAGAATGGAAAAACATCCAAAATTCTTCCACATCAAGAGTGTACCATTCAGTGAGATTTTAAAAATACATCTTACCCAACCCTAAACCCAACCCCAATATTCACCCAAACATAAGTGTGTTCTGAACTCTAACGCTAACCCCTTACCATATGGGCCCATTCATTCTAATGAATCTCATAGGCTATAATGGAGAATGTAAAAACATCCAAAATTTTTCCACATCAAGGGTGTACCATTCAGTGAGATATTAAAAATACATCCTTACCCAACCGTAAAACACAACCCCAATATTCACCCAAACATAAGTGTGTCCTGAACTCTAACCCTAACCCTTACCATATGGGCCCATTCATTCTAATGAATCTCATAGGGTATAATGGAGAATGGAAAAACATCCAAAATTTTAACCCATCAAGAGTGTACCTTTCAGTGTGATATTAAAAATACATCTTACCCAACCCTAAACCCAACCCCAATATTCACCCAAACATAAGTGTGTCCTGAACTCTAACCCTAACCCTAACCCTTACCATATGGGCCCATTCATTTTAATGAATCTCATAGGCTATAATGGAGAATGGAAAAAACATCCAAAATTTTTCCACATCAAGAGTGCACCATTCAGTGAGATATTAAAAATACATCTTACCCAACCCTAAACCCAACCCCAATATTCACCCAAACATAAGTGTGTCCTGAACTCTAACCCTAACCTAACCCTTACCATATGGGCCCATTCATTCTAATGAATCTCATAGGCTATAATGGAGAATGTAAAAACATCCAAATTTTTTTGCATCAAGCGTGTACCATTCAGTGTGATATTAAAAATACATCTTACCCAACCCTAAACCCAACCCCAATATTCACCCAAACATAAGTGTGTCCTGAACTCTCACCCTAACCCTAACCCTTACCATATGGGCCCATTCATTTTAATGAATCTCATAGGCTATAATGGAGAATGGAAAAACATCCAAAAATTTTTCCCATCAAGCGTATACCATTCAGTGTGATATTAAAAATACATCTTACCCAACCCTAAACCCAACCCCAATATTCACCCAAACATAAGTGTGTCCTGAACTCTAACCCTAACCCTTACCATATGGGCCCATTCATTTTAATGAATCTCATAGGCTATAATGGAGAATGGAAAAACATCCAAAATTTTTC